>NW_026019803.1:0-21618 GCF_900185275.1 Solanum verrucosum | reverse complement strand
TCAACAAAATTTGTGGACTATAGCACACGAAAATTTGTAAAATGGGGGTTTACCTGCTCTAGGGCTCGTTTGAACTTGAAAATAGGCAATTTTGGATGTGAGGGCCAACTGGCTCCATAGGTAGGTCTTAACGAACGTCCAAGTAAAATTTTTTGCAAAAATGTGGTTGGAATTTCGGTTCACCAAAAAATCTGTGGACTATAGCACACAAAAATTGGTAAAATGGGGGTTTACCTTCTCTAGGGATCGTTTGACCTTGAAATGGGTCATTCTGGCCGTGAGGGCCAACGAGCTCTATAGGTAAGGTCTTAACGGAGTCCAGGCAAAGTCTTACAAATAATGAGGTCGGAATTCTGGTCACCAAAAAAGATGGTGACCTATAGCACACGAAAATTGGTAAACCAAGGGGTTTACGTGCTCTAGGGATCGTTTGACCTTGAAAATGGGTCATTTTGGCATGAGGGCCAACTAGCTCCATAGATAAGGTCTTAACGGACGTCGGGAATAATGTTAGTAAACTGAGGTCGGAATTCCGAATCACCTAAAATTCATGGACTATTAGCACACGAAAATCGGGAAAATGGTGGGTTTACCAGCTCTAGGGTTCGTTTGACTTTGAAAATGGGCATTTTGGCATGAGGGCCCACTGGCTCAATATATATGGTCTTAACGGACGCCCAAGTAAAATATTGTCAAAAATGAGGTCAGAATTCTGGAGCACCAAAAAAGATGGTGACCTATAACACACGAAATCGGCAAAATATGGGTTTACCTGCTCTAGGGATCGTTTGATCTTGAAAATGGGCCTATTTGGCTGTGAGGGCAAACTGTATCCATAGGAAAGGTCTTAACGAACGTCCAGATAAAATTTTGGCAAAAATGATTTCGGAATTCTTGATCTCTAAAAAATCTATGGACTATAACACACGAAAATTGGTTAAAATGGGAGGTTTACCTGCTCTATGGCTCGTTTGACCTTGATAATGGATTGTTTTGGCCGTGAGGGCCAACTGTCCCCATTGATGAGGTCTTAACGGACGTCCAGGTAAATTTTGGAAAAATGAGGTCGCAATTCCGGATCACCAAAAAATCCGTGGGACTATAGCACACGAAAAATGGTAAAATAGGGGGTTTACCTGCTCTAGGGCTCGTTTGACTTTGAAAATGAGTGCGGAATTCCGGATACCAAAAATCCGTGGTCTATAGCACATAAAAATCAGTAATAATGTGGTTTTACCTTCTCTAGGGCTCGTTTTGACCTTGAAAATGGGCCTATTTGGCCGTGAGGGCAAACTGTCTCAATAGGAAAGTTCTTAACGAACGTCCAGATAAAATTTTGGCAAAAATGATTTCGGAATTCTAGATCTCCAAAAAATCTATGGACTATAGCATACGAAAATTGGTAAAATGGGAGGTTTACCTGCTCTATGGTCGTTGACCTTGAAAATGGGCCATTCTGGCCGTGAGGGCCAACTGTCCCCATAGGTAGGTCTTAACGGACGTCCAGGTAAAATTTGTGAAAAAATGAGGTTGCAATTCCGGATCACTAAAAATCCGTGGACAATAGCACACGAAACAGGTAAAATTGGGGTTTACCTGCTCTAGGGCTCGTTTGACTTTGAAAATGGGTCATTTTGGGCATGATGATTTCGGAATTCTAGATCTCCAAAAAATCTATGGACTATAGCATATGAAAATTGGTAAAATGGGAGGATTTCCTGCTCTATGGCTTGTTTGACCTTGATAATGGATCATTTTGGCCGTGAGGGCCAACTGTCCCCATAGGTAAGGTCTTAACGGACATCCAGGTAAATTTGGCAAAATGAGGTCGAAATTTCGGATCACCAAAAATCTGTGGACTATAGCACAAGAAAATTGGTAAAATGGGGGTTTACCTGCTCAAGGGCTCGTTTGACCTTGAAATTGATCATTTTGGATGTGAGGGCCAACTGGCTCCATAGGTAAGGTCTTAACGGACGTCCAAGTATAATTTTGGCAAAAATGAGGTCGAAAATTCCGGATCACCAAAAAATCTGTGGACAATAGAACACGAAATCGGTAAAATAGGGGGTTTACCTTCCTAGAGATCGTTTGTCCTTGAAAATGGGTCATTCTGGCCGTGAGGGCTAATTGGCTCCATAGGTAAGGTCTTATGGATATCCAGGTAAAATTTTAGAAAAAATAAGATCGGAATTCTCGATCACCAAATAAGATGGTGACCTATAGCACACGAAAATTGGCAAAATAAAGGATTTACCTGCTCTAGGGCTCGTTTGACCTTGGAAAAGGGCCATTTTGGCTGTGAGGGACAACTAGCTCCGTAGATAAGGTCTTACGAACGTTCAGGTATAATGTTGGCAAAATGAGGACAGAATTCCGGATCACCAAAAAATCCATTGAATATAGCACACGAAAATGGGTAAAATGGGGGGATTACCTGGTCTAGGGTTCTGTTGTATTTGAAAATGGGCCATTTTGGCCATGAGGGCCAACTTGCTCCATATATAAGGTCTTAACAGACATCCAGGTAAAATTTTGGCAAAAATTAGGTCAGAATTCCGGATCACCAAAAAATCGAGGACTATAACACACGAAAATTGGTAAAATGGGGTTTTTACCTGCTCTAGGGCTCGTTTGACTTTGAAAATGGGCCTACTTGGCCGTGAGGGCCAACTGTCTCCATAAGACAGGTCTTAACGAACGTCCAGTTAAATTTTGGCAAAACAGAGGTTGAAATTCTGGATCACCGAAAAAGATGGTGAACTATAGCACAAGAAAATCAGCAAAATCGGGGGTTTACCTGCTCTAGGGCTCGTTTGACCTTTAAAATTCGCCATTTTGGCTGTGAGGGCCAACTAGCTCCATAGATAAGGTCTTAACGGACTTCCAGGTATAATGTTGGTAAAAATTAGTTTGAAATTCTGAATAACCAAAAAATCTGTGGACCAGTTTACCTGCTCTTGGGTTCGTTTGACCCATGAAAATAGTCCATTCTGGCCGTAAGGGCCAACTGGCTCAATAGGTAAGGTCTTAACAGACGTCTAGGTAAAATTTAGGCAAAAATAAGGTCGGAATTTTGGATCACCAAAAATCTGTGGACTATAGCACACGAAAATCGGTAAAATGGGTGGTTTACATGCTCTAGGGCTCTTTTGACCTTAAAAATGGGCTATTTGGCCGTGAGGGCCAACTGAGTCCATATATAAGGTCTTAATGGACGTCCAGGTATAATTTGGCAAAAATGAGGTCTGAATTCCGAATCACCAAAAAAGTTGTGGACTATAGCACACGAAAATTGGTAAAATAGGAGGTTTACCTGCTCTTGGGTTCGTTAGACCTTGAAAATAGGCCATTTTGGCTGTGAAGGCCAACTGTCCCATAGGTAAGGTCTTAACGGACGTCCAGGTAAAATTTTGGCAAAAATGAGATCGAATTTTGGATCACCAAAAAATCTGTGGATTATAGCACATGAAAATGGGTAAAATGGGGGTTTACCTGCTCTAGGGCTCGTTTGACTTTGAAAATGGGCCATTTTGGCCATTAGGGCCAACTGGCTCCATATATTATGTCTTAACGGACGTCCAGGTAAAAGTTTGGCAAAAATGAGGTCGAAATTCTAGATCACCAAGAAATGTTGGTAAAAATTAGGTTGAAATTCTGAATAACCAAAAAATCTGTGGACTATAGCACACGAAAATCGATACAATGGGCAGTTTACCAGCTCTTGGGTTCGTTTGACCATGAAAATAGGCCATTCTGGCCGTAAGGGCCAACTGGCTCAATAGGTAAGGTCTTAACAGACGTCTAGGTAAAATTTAGGCAAAAATAAGGTCGGAATTTTGGATCACCAAAAATCCGTGGACTATAGCACACGAAAATCGGTAAAATGGGTGGTTTACATGCTCTAGGGCTCATTTGACCTTAAAAATGGGCTATTTGGCCGTGAGGGCCAACTGAGTCCATATATAAGGTCTTAATGGACGTCCAGGTATAATTTTGGCAAAAATGAGGTCGAAATTCTGGATCACTATAAAATCTGTGGACTATGTTACATGAAAATCGGTAAAATAGTGGGTTAACCTTCTCTAGGGCTCGTTAGACCTTGAAAATGGGCCATTCTGGCCGTGAGGGCCAACTGTGCCCATTGATAAGGTCTTAACGGACGTCTAGGTAAAATTTTGTCAAAAATGAGTTCGGAATTTTGGATCACCAAAAAATCCATTGACTATAGAACACAAAAATGGGTAAAATGGGGAGTTTACCTGCTCTAGGGCTCATTTGACTTTGAAAATGGACCATTTTGGACATGAGGGCCATCTAGCTCCATATATAAGGTCTTAACGAACGTCAAGGTAAAATTTTGGCAAAGATTAGGTCGGAATTCCGGATCACCAAAAAATCTGTGGAATATAACGCATGATAATCGGTAAAATGGTGTTTTACCTGCTCTAGGGCTCGTTTGACCTTGAAAATGTGCCTATTTGGCCGTGAGGGCAAATTTTCTCCATAGGAAACGTCTTAACGAACGTTCATGTGAAATTTTGCAAATATAAGGTCGGAATTCTGGATCACCAAAAAAGATGGTGACCTATAGCACACGAAAATCGGCAAAATAGGGGTTTACCTGCTCTAGGGTTCGTTTGACCTTGAAAATTGGCCATTTTGGCCTTGAGGGATAACTAGATCTATAGATAAGGTCTTAACGGACGTCCAGGTATAATGTTGGCAAAAATGAGGTCAAAATTCTGAATCACAAAAAAATATGTGCACTATAGCAAACGAAAATTGGTAAAATAAGGGGTTTACTTGCTCTTGGGTTCGTTAGACCTTGAAAATGGGCCATTCTGGCCGTGAGGGCCAACTGTCCCCATAGGTAAGGTCTTAACGGACGTCTAGGTAAAATTTGGCAAAAATGAGGTCGAATTCCGGATCACCAAAAAATCCTTGGATTATAACACACGAAAATGAGAAAAATGGGTGGTTTACCTGCTCTAGGGCTCGTTTGACTATGAAAATGGGCCATTTTGGCCATGAGGGCGAACTGGCTCCATATATTATGTCTTAACGGACGTCCAGGTAAAATTTTGGCAAAAATGAGGTTGAAATTCTAGATCACCAAAAAATTTGTGGACTATAGCACACGAAAATCTATAAAATGGGTTTTACATGTTCTAGGGTTCATTTGACCTTGACAATGGGCCTAGTTGGCCGTGAGGGCAAATTCTCTCCATAAGAAAGGTCTTAACGAACGTCCAGGTAAAATATTGTCAAAAATGAGTTTAAAATTCTTGATCACCAAAAAATCTATAGACTATAGCACACGAAAATCTGTAAAATGGGGGGTTCAACTGCTCTATGGCTCGTTTGACCTTAAAATGGATCGTTATGGTCATGAGGGCCAACTTTCCCAATAAGTAAGGTCATAACGGATGTCCAGGTATAATTTTGGCAAAAATGAGGTCCGAATTCCGGATCACCAAAAAATCCGTGGACTATAGCATACAAAAATTTGTAAAATAGGGGGTTTACCTTCTCTCGGGATTGTTTGACCTTGAAAATGGGTCATTATGGCCGTGAGGGCCAAATGGCTCCATAGGTAAGGTCCTAACGGACGTCCAGGTATAATTTTGGCAAAAATAAGGTCGGAATTCTGGATCACCAAAAAGGATGGTGACCTATAGCACACGAAAATTGGCAAAATAGGGGTTTACCTACTCTAGGGTTTGTTTGACCTTGAAAATGGGCCATTTTGGCCTTGAGGGATAACTAGCTCCATAGATAAGGTCTTAACGGACGTCCAGGTATAATGTTGGCAAAAATGAGGTCAAAATTCTGAATCACTAAAAAGTATGTGCACTATAGCAAATGAAAATTGGTAAAATAAGGGGTTTACCTGCTCTTGGGTTCGTTAGACCTTGAAAATGGGCCATTCTGGCCGTGAGGGCCAACTGTCCCCATAGGTAAGGTCTTAACGGACGTCTAGGTAAAATTTTGGCAAAAATGAGATCGGAATTCTTTATCACCAAAAAATATGGTGACCTATAGCGCATGAAAATCAGCAAAGTAGGTGTTTACCTGCTCTAGGGTTCGTTTGACCTTGGAAATGGATCGTTTTGGCCGTGAGGGCCAACTGTCCCCATAGGTAAGGTCTTAACGGACGTCCAGGTAAAATTTTGGCAAAAATGAGGTCAAAATTCTGGATTACCAAAAAATTCGTGAACTATAGCACACGAAAATTAGTAAGATGGGTTTTTACCTGCTCTAGGGCTCGTTTGACCTTGAAAATGGGACTATTTGGCCGTGAGGGCAAATTGTCTACATAGGTAAGGTCTTAACGAACGTCCAGGTAAAAGTTTGGCAAAAATAAGTTTGAATTCTTGATCACCAAAAAATCTATAGACTATAGCACACGAAAATCGATAAAATTGGGGGTTTACCTGCTCTAGTGCTCGTTAGACCTTGAAAATGGATCGTTTTGGTCGTGAGGGAAATATTTCCCCATAGGTAAGGTCTTAACGGACGTCAAGGTAAAATTTTGACAAATATGAGGTCAGAATTCTATATCACCAATAAATAGGTGGATTATAATACACGAAAATCGATAAAATCCATTTTTACCTGCTCTAGGGCTCGTTTGACCTTTAAAAAGGGCCATTCTAGCCGTGAGGCCAAACTGTCTCCACATGAAAGGTTTTAACGAATGTCCAGGTAAAATTTTGGCAAAAATGAGTTCGGAATTCTTGATCACCAAAAAAGAAATAGACTAGCACACGAAAATTGGTAAAATTGGGGGTTTACCTTCTCTAGGGATCGTTTGATCTTCAAAATGGATCATTTTAGCCGTGAGGGCAAACTTTCATCATAGGTAAGGTCTTAACGGATGTGCAGGTAAAATTTTGGCAAAAATGACGTTCGAATTGCGGATCACCAAAAAAATTCGTGGATTATAGCACACGAAAATTAGTAAAATAGGGGGTTTACCTTCTCTAGGGATCGTTTGACCTTGAAAATGGGTCATTCTTGCCGTGAGGGACAACTTGCTCCATAGGTAAGGTATTAACGGAAGTCCAGGTAAAATTTTGGCAAAAATGAGGTCGGAATTCTGGATCACCAAAAAAGATGTTGACTACGAAAATCAGCAAAATTAGGGGTTTACCTGCTCTAGGAATCGTTTGACCTTGAAAATGGGCAATTTTAGCCGTGATGGCCAACGGGCTCCATATATAAGGTTTTAATAGACGTGCAAGTATAATTTTGGCAAAAATGAAATCGCAATTCTGGATCACTATAAAATTTGTGGACTTTGTTACACGAAAATCAGTAAAATGGGGGGTTTACCTTCTCTAGGAATCGTTAGACCTTGAAAATGAGTCATTCTGGCCGTGAGGATCAAATGGCTCCATACGAAAGGTCTTAACGGACGTCCATGTATAATTTTTGCAAAAACAAGGGTGGAGTTCCGGATAACCTAACAAAACGTGGACTATAGCACAGGAAAATAGGTAAAATTAGGGGTTTACCTTCTCTAGGGTTCGTTTGACCTTGAAAATGGGTCATTCTGGCCGTGAGGGCCAACTGGCTCCATAGGTAAGGTCTTAACGAACGTCCAGGTATATTTTGGCAAAAATGATGTCGAAATGCTGGATTATCAAAAAATTCGTGGACTATAGCACACGAAAATCGGTAAAATGTGGGGGTTTACTTTCTCTAGAGATCGTTTGACCTTGAAATGGGTCATTCTGGCCATGAGGGCCAACTGGCTCCATAGGTAAGGTTTTAACGAACGTCCAGGTAAGATTTTAGAAAAAATAAGGTCGGAATTCTAGATCACCAAAAATGATGGTGACCTATAGCACATAAAAATCGGCAAAATAAGGGGTTTACCTGCTCTAGGGCTCGTTTGACCTTGAAAATGGGCCATTTTGTACATTAGGGCCAACTGTCCCCATAGATAAGGTCTTAACGGACGTCCAGGTATAATGTTGGCAAAAATGAGGACGGAATTCTGGATCACCAAAAAATCTATTGACTATATCACACGAAAACGGGTAAAATGGGGGGTATACCTGCTCTAGGGCTCATTTGACTTTGAAAATGGGCCATTTTGGCCAGGAGGGCCATCTGGCTCATATATAAGGTCTTAACGAACGTCAAGGTAAAATTTTGGCAAAGATTAGGTCGGAATTCCGGATCACCGAAAAATCTGTGGACTATAACGAACGTCCAGGTAAATTTGTTGGCAAAAATGAGGTCGGATTCTGGATCACCAAAAAAGATGGTGACTTATAGCACACAAAAATGGCAAAATAGGTGTTTTACCTACTCTACGGCTCGTTTGACCTTGAAAATTGGCCATTTTGGCCGTCAGGGCCAACTGGCTACATAGATAAGGTCTTACCGAATGTCCAGGAATAATATTGGCAAAAATGAGGCCGAAATTCTGAATCACCAAAAAATCTGTGGACTATAGCACACGAAATTCGGTAAAATTATGGGTTTACCTTCTCTAGGGATCGTTTGACCTTGAAAATGGGTCATTCTGGCCGAGAGGGCCAACTGGCTCCATATATAAAGTCATAACAGACGTCTCGGTAAAATTTTGGCAAAAATGAGGTCGGAATTCTGGATCACCAAAAAATCCGTGGACTATAGCACACGAAAATCAGTAAAAATGGGGTTTTATCTGCTTTAGGGCTCATTTGACCTTGAAAATGGGCCTATTTGGCCGTGAGGGCAAACTATCTCCACAGGAAAGGTCTTAACGAACGTCCAGGTAAAATTTTGGCAAAAATGAGTTCGCAATTATTGATCACCAAAAAATATATGGACTATAGCACACGAAAATCGGTAAAATGGGGGTTTAACTTCTCTAGAGCTCATTTGACTTTTAAACTGGGCCATTTTGGCCATGAGGGCCAACTGGCTCCATATTTCAGGTCATAACGGACGTACAGGTAAAATTTTGGCAAAAATTAGGTTGGAATTCCAGATCATCAAAAAATTCGTGGACTATAATACACGAAAAGTGGTAAAATGGGGTTTTACCTGCTCTAGGGCTCATTTGGCCTTGAAAATGGGCCTATTTGGCCATAAGGGTAAACTGTCTCCATAGAAAAGGTCTTTACGAGCGTCCAGGTAAAATTTTGGCAAAAATGAGGTCGGAATTGTTGATCACCAAAAAAGATGTTGACTACGAAAATCGGAAAAATGAGGGGTTTACCTGCTCTAGGAATCGTTTGACCTTGAAAATGGGCAATTTTAGCCGTGATGGCCAACGGGCTCCATATATAAGGTTTTAATAGACGTGCAAGTATAATTTTTGCAAAAATGAAGTCGCAATTCTGGATCACTATAAAATTTGTGGACCTTGTTACACGAAAATCAGTAAAATGGGGGTTTACCTTCTCTAGGAATCGTTAGACCTTGAAAATGAGTCATTCTGGCCGTGAGGATCAAATGGCTCCATAGGAAAGGTCTTAACGGACGTCCATGTATAATTTTTGCAAAAACAAGGGTGGAGTTCCGGATCACCTAACAAAACGTGGACTATAGCACATGAAAATAGGTAAAATGAGGGGTTTACCTTCTCTAGGGTTCGTTTGACCTTGAAAATGGGTCATTCTGGCCGTGAGGGCCACCTGGCTCCATAGGTAAGGTCTTAACGAACGTCCAGGTATATTTTGGCAAAAATGATGTCGAAATTCCGGATCATAAAAAAATCCGTGGACTATAGCACACGAAAATCGGTAAAATGTGGGGGTTTACTTTCTCTAGAGATCGTTTGATCTTGAAATGGGTCATTCTGGCCGTGAGGGCCAACTGGCTCCATAGGTAAGGTCAGAACGAACGTCCAGGTAACATTTTAGAAAAAATATGGTCGGAATTCTAGATCACCAAAAATGATGGTGACCTATATCACACAAAAATCGGTAAAATAAGGGGTTTACCTGCTCTAGGGCTCGTTTGACCTTGAAAATGGGCCATTTTGTCCATTAGGGCCAACTGTCCCCATAGATAAGGTCTTAACGGACGTCCAGGTATAATGTTGGCAAAAATGAGGACGGAATTCTGGATCACCAAAAAATCTATTGACTATATCACACGAAAACGGGTAAAATGG
This sequence comes from Solanum verrucosum, assembly GCF_900185275.1. NCBI lineage: Eukaryota > Viridiplantae > Streptophyta > Magnoliopsida > Solanales > Solanaceae > Solanum > Solanum verrucosum. Next base: position 11,498 of record NW_026019803.1, on the reverse strand, counting down.
GGGGTATACCTGCTCTAGGGCTCATTTGACTTTGAAAATGGGCCATTTTGGCCAGGAGGGCCATCTGGCTCTATATATAAGGTCTTAACGAATGTTAAGGTAAAATTTTGGCAAAGATTAGGTCGGAATTCCGGATCACCGAAAAATCTGTGGACTATAACGAACGTCCAGGTAAATTTTTTGGCAAAAATGAGGTCGGATTCTGGATCACCAAAAAAGATGGTGACTTATAGCACACGAAAATTGGCAAAATAGGGGTTTTACCTACTCTAGGGCTCGTTTGACCTTGAAAATTGGCCATTTTGGCCGTGAGGGCCAACTGGCTACATAGATAAGGTCTTACCGGATGTCCAGGAATAATATTGGCAAAAATGAGGCCGAAATTCTGAATCACCAAAAAATCTGTGGACTATAGCACACGAAATTCGGTAAAATTATGGGTTTACCTTCTCTAGGGATCGTTTGACCTTGAAAATGGGTCATTCTGGCCGTGAGGGCCAACTGGCTCCATATATAAAGTCATAACAGACGTCTCGGTAAAATTTTGGCAAAAATGAGGTCGGAATTCTGGATCACCAAAAAATCTGTGGACTATAGCACACCGAAAATCAGTAAAAATGGGGTTTTATCTGCTTTAGGGCTCATTTGACCTTGAAAATGGGCCTATTTGGCCGTGAGGGCAAACTATCTCCACAGGAAAGGTCTTAACGAACGTCCAGGTAAAATTTTGGCAAAAATGAGTTCGCAATTATTGATCACCAAAAAATATATGGACTATAGCACACGAAAATCGGTAAAATGGGGGTTTAACTTCTCTAGAGCTCATTTGACTTTTAAACTGGGCCATTTTGGCCATGAGGGCCAACTGGCTCCTTATTTAAGGTCATAACGGACGTCCAGGTAAAATTTTGGCAAAAATTAGGTAGGAATTCCAGATCATCAAAAAAACCGTGGACTATAATACACGAAAAGCGGTAAAATGGGGTTTTACCTGCTCTAGGGCTCGTTTGGCGTTGAAAATGGGCTATTTGGCCATGAGGGTAAACTGTCTCCATAGAAAAGGTCTTTACGAACGTCCAGATAAATTTGGCAAAAATGAGGGGGTTTACCTTCTCTAGGGATCGTTTGACTTTGAAAATGGGTCATTCTGGCCGTGAGGATCAAATGGCTCCATAGGTAAGGTCTTAACGGACGTCCAAGAATAATTTTGGCAAAAAAAAGGTTTGAATACCGGATCACCAAAAAATTCATGAACTATAACATATGAAAATCGGTAAAATAGAGGGTTTACCTTCTCTAGGGATCGTTTGACCTAGAAAATTGGTCATTCTGGCCGTGAGGGCCAACTGGCTCCAAAGGTAAGGTTTTAACGGACGTCCAGGTAATATTTTAGAAAAAATGAGGTCGGAATTCTGGATTACCAAAAAAGATGGTGACTATAGTACACGAAAATCGGCAAAATAGGGGGTTTACCTGCTCTAGGGCTCGTTTGACCTTGAAAATGGCCATTTTAGTCGTGAGGACCAACTGGCTCCCATAGATAGGTCTTAACGGACGTCCAGGTATAATTTTGGTAAAATAAGTTCGAAATTTCGAATGACCAAAAAATGTTGACTTATTGCACATGAAAATATACAAAATGGGGGGTTTAATTTTCTAGGGCTCGTTTGACCTTGAAAATGGATTATTTTGGCCGTGAGGTCCAACTGTCCCCATAGGTAATGTCTTAACGAACGTTCATGTATAAATTTGGCATAAATGATGTCGAAATTCTTTATCACCAAAAAGATGGTGACTTATAGCATACGAAAATCAGCAAAATGGGGTTTACCTCCTTAGGGTTCGTTTGATCTTGGAAATGGATCGTTTTGGCCGTGAGGGCAACCTGTCCCCATAGGTAAGGTCTTAACGGACGTCCAGGTAAAATTTTGGCAAAATGAGGTCAAAATTCTGGATTACCAAAAATTCATGGACTATAGCACACGAAATTAGTAAGATGGGTTTTTTACCTGCTCTAGGGGCTCGTTTGACCTTGAAAATTGGACTATTTGGCCGTGAGGGCAAATTGTCTACATAGGTAAGGTCTTAACGAATGTCCAGGTAAAAGTTTGGCAAAAATAAGTTCGAATTCTTGATCACCAAAAAATCTATAGACTATAGCACACGAAAATCGGTAAAATGGGGGGTTTACCTGCTCTAGTGCTTGTTAGACCTTGAAAATGGATCGTTTTGGTCGTGAGGGGAATATTTCCCCATAGGTAAGGTCTTAACGGACGTCCAGGTAAAATTTTGACAAAAATGAGGTCAAAATTCTATATCACCAAAAAATACGTGGACTATAATACACGAAAATTGGTAAAATCCATTTTTACCTGCTCTAGGGCTCGTTTGACCTTGAAAATGGGTCATTCTAGCCGTGAGGCCAAACTCTCTCCACAGGAAAGGTTTAACGAATGTCCAGGCAAAATTTTGGCAAAAATGAATTCGGAATTCTTGATCACCAAAAAAGAAATAGACTATAGGGATCGTTTGATCTTCAAAATCGATCATTTTGGCCGTGAGGGCAAACTTTCCCCATAGGTAAGGTCTTAACGGATGTGCAGGTAAAATTTTGGGCAAAAATGACGTCAGAATTCCGGATCACCAAAAAAAATCCGTGGATTATAACACACGAAAATTAGTAAAATAGGGGGTTTACCTTCTCTAGGGATGGTTTGACCTTGAAAATGGGTCATTCTTGCCGTGAGGGACAACTTGCTCAATAGGTAAGGTCTTAACGGACGTCCAGGTAAAATTTTGGCAAAAATGATGTCGGAATTCTGGATCACCAAAAAAGATGTTGACTACGAAAATCGACAAAATGAGGGGTTTACCTGCTCTAGGGATCGTTTGACCTTGAAAATGGGCAATTTTAGCCGTGATGGCCAACGGGCTCCATATATAAGGTTTTAACGGACGTCCAAGTATAATTTTGGCAAAAATGAAGTCGCAATTCTGGATCACTATAAAATTTGTGGACCTTGTTACACGAAAATCAGTAAAATGGGGGGTTTACCTTCTCTAGGAATCGTTACACCTTGAAAATGAGTCATTCTGGCCGTGAGGATCAAATGGCTTCATAGGTAAGGTCTTAACGGACGTCCATGTATAATTTTTGCAAAAACAAAGGTGGAGTTCCGGATAACCTAACAAATCGTGGACTATAGCACATGAAAATAGGTAAAATGAGGGGTTTACCTTCTCTAGGGTTCGTTTGACCTTGAGAATGGGCCATTCTGGCCGTGAGGGCCAACTGTCTCCATATGAAAGGTCTTAACGCACGTCCAGGTAAAATTTTGGCAAAAATGAGGTCAGAAAATGGGCCTCTAGGGCTCGTTTGACCTTGAAAATGGGCCATTTTGTCCATGAGGGCCAATTGGCTCCATAGATAAGGTCTTAACGGATGTCCAGGTATAATGTTGGTAATAATAAGGTCGAAATTTCGAATGACCAAAAAGATGTTGACTTATTGCACATGAAAATATACAAAATGGGGGGTTATTGTTCTAGGGCTCGTTTGACCTTGAAAATGGATTATTTTGGCCGTGAGGTCCAACTGTCCCCATAGGTAATGTCTTAACGAACGTTCATGTATAAATTTGGCATAAAATGATGTCGAAATTCTTTATCACCAAAAAAGATGGTGACTTATAGCATACGAAAATCAGCAAAATGGCTGTTTACCTGCTCTAGGGTTCATTTGACCTTGGAAATGGACCGTTTTGGCCATGAGGGCCAACTGTCCCATAGGTAAGGTCTTTAACGGACGTCCAGGGTAAATTTTGGCAAAATGAGGTCAAAATTCTGGATTACCAAAAAATTCGTGGACTATAGCACACGAAAATTAGTAAGATGGGTTTTACCTGCTCTAGGGCTCGTTTGACCTTGAAAATTGGACTATTTGGCCGTGAGGGGCAAATTGTCTACATAGGTAAGGTCTTAACGAATGTCCAGGTAAAGTTTGGCAAAAATAAGTTCGAATTCTTGATCACCAAAAAATCTATAGACTATAGCACACGAAAATCGGTAAAATGGGGGGTTTACCTGCTCTAGTGCTTGTTAGACCTTGAAAATGGATCGTTTTGGTCGTGAGGGGAATATTTCCCCATAGGTAAGGTCTTAACGGACGTCCAGGTAAAAATTTTGACAAAAATGAGGTCAAAATTCTATATCACCAAAAAATACGTGGACTATAATACACGAAAATTGGTAAAATCCATTTTACCTGCTCTAGGCTCGTTTGACCTTGAAAATGGGTCATTCTAGCCGTGAGGCCAAACTCTCTCCACAGGAAAGGTTTTAACGGAATGTCCAGGCAAAATTTGGCAAAAATGAATTCGGGAATTCTTGATCACCAAAAAAAGAAATAGACTATAGGGATCGTTTGATCTTCAAATCGATCATTTTGGCCGTGAGGGCAAACTTTTCCCCATAGGTAAAGGTCTAACGGAGTGCAGGTAAAATTTTGGCAAAAATGACGTCAGAATTCCGGATCACCAAAAAAATCCGTGGATTATAACACACGAAAAATTAGTAAAATAGGGGGTTTACCTTCTCTAGGATGTTTGACCTTGAAAATGGGTCATTCTTGCCGTGAGGGACAACTTGCTCCATAGGTAAGGTCTTAACGGACGTCCAGGTAAAATTTTGGCAAAAATGATGTCGGAATTCTGGATCACCAAAAAAGATGTTGACTACGAAAATCGACAAAATGAGGGGTTTACCTGCTCTAGGGATCGTTTGACCTTGAAAATGGGCAATTTTAGCCGTGATGGCCAACGGGCTCCATATATAAGGTTTTTAACGGACGTCCAAGTATAATTTTGGCAAAAAATGAAGTCGCAATTTCTGGATCACTATAAAATTTGTGGACCTTGTTACACGAAAATCAGTAAAATGGGGGGTTTACCTTCTCTAGGAATCGTTACACCTTGAAAATGAGTCATTCTGGCCGTGAGGATCAAATGGCTTCATAGGTAAGGTCTTAACGGACGTCCATGTATAATTTTTGCAAAAACAAAGGTGGAGTTCCGGATAACCTAACAAATCGTGGACTATAGCACATGAAAATAGGTAAAATGAGGGGTTTACCTTCTCTAGGGTTCGTTTGACCTTGAGAATGGGCCATTCTGGCCGTGAGGGCCAACTGTCTCCATATGAAAGGTCTTAACGCACGTCCAGGTAAAATTTTGGCAAAAATGAGGTCAGAAAATGGGCCTCTAGGGCTCGTTTGACCTTGGAAAATGGGCCATTTTGTCCATGAGGGCCAATTGGCTCCATAGATAAGGTCTTAACGGATGTCCAGGTATAATGTTGGTAATAATAAGGTCGAAATTTCGAATGACCAAAAAGATGTTGACTTATTGCACATGAAAATATACAAAATGGGGGGTTTAATTGTTCTAGGGCTCGTTTGACCTTGAAAATGGATTATTTTGGCCGTGAGGTCCAACTGTCCCCATAGGTAATGTCTTAACGAACGTTCATGTATAAATTTGGCATAAATGATGTCGAAATTCTTTATCACCAAAAAAGATGGTGACTTATAGCATACGAAAATCAGCAAAATGGCTGTTTACCTGCTCTAGGGTTCATTTGACCTTGGAAATGGACCGTTTTGGCCATGAGGGCCAACTGTCCCATAGGTAAGGTTTAACGGACGTCCAGGTAAAATTTTGGCAAAAATGAGGTCAAAATTCTGGATTACCAAAAAATTCGTGGACTATAGCACACGAAAAATTAGTAAGATGGGTTTTTACCTGCTCTAGGGCTCGTTTGACCTTGAAAATTGGACTATTTGGCCGTGAGGGCAAATTGTCTACATAGGTAAGGTCTTAACGAATGTCCAGGTAAAAGTTTGGCAAAAATAAGTTCGAATTCTTGATCACCAAAAAATCTATAGACTATAGCACACGAAAATCGGTAAAATGGGGGGTTTACCTGCTCTAGTGTTGTTAGACCTTGAAAATGGATCGTTTTGGTCGTGAGGGGAATATTTCCCCATAGGTAAGGTCTTAACGGACGTCCAGGTAAAATTTTGACAAAAATGAGGTCAAATTCTATATCACCAAAAATACGTGGACTATAATACACGAAATTGGTAAAATCCATTTTTACCTGCTCTAGGGCTCGTTTGACCTTGAAAATGGGTCATTCTAGCCGTGAGGCCAAACTCTCTCCACAGGAAAGGTTTTAACGAATGTCCAGGCAAAATTTTGGCAAAAATGAATTCGGAATTCTTGATCACCAAAAAAGAAATAGACTATAGGGATCGTTTGATCTTCAAAATCGATCATTTTGGCCGTGAAGGGCAAACTTTCCCCATAGGTAAGGTCTTAACGGATGTGCAGGTAAAATTTTGGCAAAAATGACGTCAGAATTCCGGATCACCAAAAAAATCCGTGGATTATAACACACGAAAATTAGTAAAATAGGGGGTTTACCTCTCTAGGGATGGTTTGACCTTGAAAATGGGTCATTCTTGCCGTGAGGGACAACTTGTCCATAGGTAAGGTCTTAACGGACGTCCAGGTAAAATTTTGGCAAAAATGATGTCGGAATTCTGGATCACCAAAAAAGATGTTGACTACGAAAATCGACAAAATGAGGGGTTTACCTGCTCTAGGGATCGTTTGACCTTGAAAATGGGCAATTTTAGCCGTGATGGCCAACGGGCTCCATATATAAGGTTTTAACGGACGTCCAAGTATAATTTTGGCAAAATGAAGTGCAATTCTGGATCACTATAAAATTTGTGGACCTTGTTACACGAAAATCAGTAAAATGGGGGTTTTACTTCTCTAGGAATCGTTACACCTTGAAATGAGTCCATTCTGGCCGTGAGGATCAAATGGCTTCATAGTAAGGTCTTAACGGACGTCCATGTATAATTTTTGCAAAAAAAAAGGTGGAGTTCCGGATAACCTAACAAATCGTGGACTATAGCACATGAAAATAGGTAAATAGGGGGTTTACCTTCTCTAGGGGTTCGTTTTGACCTTGAGAATGGGCCATTCTGGCCGTGAGGGCCAACTGTCTCCATATGAAAGGTCTTAACGCACGTCCAGGTAAAATTTGGCAAAATGAGGTCAGAAAATGGGCCTCTAGGGCTCGTTTGACCTTGAAAATGGGCCATTTTGTCCATGAGGGCCAATTGGCTCCATAGATAAGGTCTTAACGGATGTCCAGGTATAATGTTGGTAATAATAAGGTCGAAATTTCGAATGACCAAAAAGATGTTGACTTATTGCACATGAAAATATACAAAATGGGGGTTTAATTGTTCTAGGGCTCGTTTGACCTTGAAAATGGATTATTTTGGCCGTGAGGTCCAACTGTCCCCATAGGTAATGTCTTAACGAACGTTCATGTATAAATTTGGCATAAATGATGTCGAAATTCTTTATCACCAAAAAAGATGGTGACTTATAGCATCGAAAATCAGCAAAATGGCTGTTTACCTGCTCTAGGGTTCATTTGACCTTGGAAATGGACCGTTTTGGCCATGAGGGCCAACTGTCCCATAGGTAAGGTCTTAACGGACGTCCAGGTAAATTTTGGCAAAAATGAGGTCAAAATTCTGGATTACCAAAAAATTCGTGGACTATAGCACACGAAAATTAGTAAGATGGGTTTTTTACCTGCTCTAGGGCTCGTTTGACCTTGAAAATTGGACTATTTGGCCGTGAGGGCAAATTGTCTACATAGGTAAGGTCTTAACGAATGTCCAGGTAAAAGTTTGGGCAAAAATAAGTTCGAATTCTTGATCACCAAAAAATCTATAGACTATAGCACACGAAAATCGTAAAATGGGGGGTTTACCTGCTCTAGTGCTTGTTAGACCTTGAAAATGGATCGTTTTGGTCGTGAGGGGAATATTTCCCCATAGGTAAGGTCTTAACGGACGTCCAGGTAAAATTTTGACAAAAATGAGGTCAAAATTCTATATCACCAAAAAATACGTGGACTATAATACACGAAAATTGGTAAAATCCATTTTTACCTGCTCTAGGGCTCGTTTGACCTTGAAAATGGGTCATTCTAGCCGTGAGGCCAAACTCTCTCCACAGGAAAGGTTTTAACGAATGTCCAGGCAAAATTTTGGCAAAAATGAATTCGGAATTCTTGATCACCAAAAAAGAAATAGACTATAGGGATCGTTTGATCTTCAAAATCGATCATTTTGGCCGTGAGGGCAAACTTTCCCCATAGGTAAGGTCTTAACGGATGTGCAGGTAAAATTTTGGCAAAAATGACGTCAGAATTCCGGATCACCAAAAAAATCCGTGGATTATAACACACGAAAATTAGTAAAATAGGGGGTTTACCTTCTCTAGGGATGGTTTGACCTTGAAAATGGGTCATTCTTGCCGTGAGGGACAACTTGCTCCATAGGTAAGGTCTTAACGGACGTCCAGGTAAAATTTTGGCAAAAATGATGTCGGAATTCTGGATCACCAAAAAAGATGTTGACTACGAAAATCGACAAAATGAGGGGTTTACCTGCTCTAGGGGATCGTTTGACCTTGAAAATGGGCAATTTTAGCCGTGATGGCCAACGGGCTCTATATATAAGGTTTTAACGGACGTGCAAGTATAATTTTGGCAAAAATGAAGTCGCAATTCTGGATCACTATAAAATTTGTGGACTTTGTTACACGAAAATCAGTAAAATGAGGGGTTTACCTTTTCTAGGAATCGTTAGACCTTGAAAATGAGTCATTCTGGCCATGAGGATCAAATGGCTCCATAGGTAAGGTCTTAACGGACGTCCATGTATAATTTTTGCAAAAACAAGGGTGGAGTTCCGGATCACCTAACAAAACGTGGACTATAGCACATGAAAATAGGTAAAATAGGGGTTTACCTTCTCTAGGGTTCGTTTGACCTTGAGAATGGGCCATTCTGGCCGTGAGGGCCAACTGTCTCCATATGAAAGGTCTTAACGCACGTCCAGGTAAAATTTTGGCAAAAATGAGGTCAGAATTCTGGTTCCAAAAAGATGATGACCTATAGCATATGAAAATCAGCAAAATAGGGGTTTACCTACTCTAGGGCTCGTTTGACCTTGAAAATGGGCCATTTTGTCCATGAGGGCCAATTGGCTCCATAGATAAGGTCTTAACGGATCTCCAGGTATAATGTTGGTAATAATAAGGTCGAATTTCGAATGACCAAAAAGATGGTGACTTATTGCACATGAAAATAGACAAAATGGGGGGTTTAATTGCTCTAGGGCTCGTTTGACCTTGAAAATGGATTATTTTGGCCGTGAGGTCCAACTGTCCCCATAAGTAATGTCTTAATGAACGTTCATGTAAAATTTTGGCATAAATGATGTCGGAATTCTTTATCACCAAAAAAGATGGTGACCTATAGCATACGAAAATCAGCAAAATGGGTGTTTACCTGCTCTAGGGTTCATTTGACCTTGGAAATGGATCGTTTTGGCCGTGAGGGCCAACTATCCCCATAGGTAAGGTCTTAACGGACGTCCAGGTAAAATTTTGGCGAAAATGAGGTCAAAATTCTGGATCACTAAAAAAGATGGTGACATATAACTCACGAAAATCGGCAAAATAGGGGGTTTACCTGCTCTAGGGCTAATTTGACGTTGAAAATTGGCCATTTTGGCCGTGAGGGCCAACTAGTTCCATAGATAAGGTCTTACCGAACGTCCAGGTATAATATTGGCAAAAATGAGGTTGAAATTTTGAATCACCTAAAATTCGTCGACAATAGCATATGAAAATCGGTAAAATGGGGGGTTTACCTTCTCTAGGGATCGTTTGACCTTGAAAATGGGTCATTCTGGCCGTGAGGGCCAACTGGCTCCATAGATACGGTCTTAACGGACGTCCAGGTATAATGTTGGCAGAAATGAGGTCGGAATTCTGAATCACCAAAAAATCTGTGGATTATAGCACACGAAAATTGGTAAAAGAAGGGGCTTACCTGCTCTTGGGTTCGTTAGACCTTTAAAATGGGCCATTCTGGCTGAGAGGGCCAACTGTCCTCTTGGGTAAGGTCTTAACGGACGTCCAGGTAAAATTTTGGCAAAAATTAGGTCGAATTCCGGATCACCAAAAAATCCGTGGATTATAACACACGAAAATGGGAAAAATGGGTGGTTTACCTGCTCTACGGATCGTTTGACTTTGAAAATGGGCAATTCTGGCCATGAAGGTCAACTGGCTCCATATATTATGTCTTAACGAACGTCCAGGTAAAATTTTGGCAAAATAAGGTCGGAATTCTAGATCACCAAAAAATTTGTGGATTATAGCATACGAAAATCGGTAAAATGGGTTTTACCTAATCTAGGGTTCGTTTGACCTTGACATTGGCCTATTTGGCCGTGAGGGCAAACTGGCTCCATAGATAAGGTCTTAACGGACGTCTAGGTATAATGTTGGTAAAAATGAGGTCGAAATTCTAAATCACCAAAAAATCCGTGGAAAATAGCACAGGAAAATCGACAAATATGGGTTTACCTGGAATAAGGCTCGTTAGACCTTGAAAATGGGCCATTCTGCTTGTGAGGGCCAGCTGTCCCCATAGTTAAGGTCTTAACGGACGTCCAGTTAAAATTTGACAAAAATGAGGTCGGAATTCCGGATCACCAAAAAATCCGTGGACTATACCTCACGAAATGGGTAAAATGGGGGGTTTACCTGCTCTAGGCTTCGTTTGACTTTGAAAATGGGCCATTTTGGCCATGAGGGCCAACTTGCTCCATATATAAGGTTTTAACGGACGTCCAGGTAAAGTTTTGGCAAAAATGAGGTAGGAATTTCCGGATCACCCAAAAATTCGTGGACTATAGCACACGAAAATAGGTAAAATGTGGGTTTACCAGCTCTTGGGTTCGTTTGACCTTGAAAATGGGTCATTATGGCCGTAAGGGCCAACTGGCTCCACAGATAAGGTTTTAACGAACGTCCAGGTATAATTTTTGCATAAATAAGGTTGGAATTCTAGATCACAAAAAAATTCGTGGACTATAGCACATGAAAATCGGTAAAATGGGGGGTTTACCTTCTCTGGGGATCGTTTGACCTTGAAAATGGGTCATTCTGGCCGTGAGGGCCAACTGGCTCCATATATATGGTCTTAACGGACGTCCAGGTATAATGTTTGCAAAAATAAGGTCGAAATTCCAAATATCCAAGAAATCTGTGGACTATAACACACGAAAATCGATAAAAATGGGGATTTATCTACTCTAGGGCTAGTTTGACCTTGAAAAATGTGCTTATTTGGCCGTTAGGGCAAACTGTCTCCATAGGAAAGGTACTTAACGAACGTCCAGATAAAATTTTGGCAAAAATGAGTTCGGAATTCTATATCACCAAAAAATCTATGGATTATAACACACGATAATCGGTAAAATGGGAAGTTTACCTGATCTATGGCTCCTTTGACCTTGATAATGGATCGTTTTGGCCGTGAGGGCCAAC
>NW_026019802.1:115486-212759 GCF_900185275.1 Solanum verrucosum | reverse complement strand
TATAGTTTTATGTGAAGCTATATATGAAGGTATGATGTGAATGAGTTTTATATGAAGCTATATGTGAAGGTATGATGTGAATTAGTTTTATGTGATCTTGTGATGATCCTATGTAAAGTGGATAGCATTGTGAGTTAAAGTATGATTTCTAATGATGTATATATGAAATGATGTTGGATTATGAAGTATCCTTAAATGAAAATGTTGTGACTTGGTTGGTAGACTAAAGTGTCCCTCCTTGTTGCTTAAAGTCTTGAATGCATGAATGTGTGAAATGGGCAGAACTAAGAAATGGTGCCCTTTCTATAAATGCTAAAAGAGGAATTCTAGGCCAAGACTTGAATTGGCAAAACTAAGAAATGGTGCCCTTTCATAAGTCTAGCTTTCCTAAGTAAATGTAAAACCATGAAATCGGTAGACCTAATGGTGATAGCCCTTCTCATGTGCGAAATGATGAACCTTGGACCGGTAGGCTTAAGGCACCCTTAATGAAAAATCGGTAGGCCTAAGGCACCCTTCCAGGGGATTTAATGAGCTATCCTTAATGAACCTTGATCGGTAGATCCTTGTGGTGCCCTTCTTGGTAGATGTGCTATGGGTCGGTAGACCTAAGATGGTGCCTCTCTAGCACATACATGTGAATGAAATTACTTTATGGGAACTAAGGCTAAGCGCCGAGTGGATATGGTTAAGATGGTAGCTCTCCGAGTATGAGGCAAGAGTACAATGAACATCTTTGGATATCCCCTAAACCATGTGCCTACATGGGATGTGTCCTAGTTCTACCCTTGGCAAGTAGAACACCTTCCACGGTGTAGGGTTTTATGACACCGGATTCCATGTGTAGCTCGCATGGTCTATGTCGGTTAATGCCTATTCCCATCATGTGGGATGTGCACTCTAGTTATTGGATAGGTTCTACAACGTGTAGGTAGTAGTATGGGATGCTATCTACACATGGCACGAGTAGGCTTTGAAGATACTAAAGTGAGTTCCCTAAGTCTAACGACTATTATGTGAAAGTCCCTTATGTGCTTGAATGTCTCCAAAAATGGTTTCTTAAAGAATGTTGGTCTATTGATGTTATGTTGTAAAGAAATGTCCTTATCTAAGGTAATCTTGAGGAACACTTAAGTGTGCTTGAAGAGGTTGTATGGGCGGTCACTTCTTGTCTTACTCAAGTGTGTCTTAAGGTTATATTAGGTAGAGGTCTTATGGTAATGAAATGACATGTGTTCCTTTAAAGTTAAGCATGGGTTGTATATGAATATATGTTGAGTATGTATACGGTTGGCTATGGTTTTATATGTGAACATTGACTTAGTATGTTATATTGTAATGGTAAATTCCTTATCTATGGTAACCCTAGGAACACTTAGGTGTATATGAAGAGATTGTATGGGTGGTCACTTCATGTTTCACTTAAGTGTGGCTTTGGGTAACTTGAGATAGAGGTCAAGAAATGATGAAAAGGCTTACTTGTCAATTATGTTCATGTGTTGTACATTGTACTAGTTGTGCATGATGGCTTGTGATATGAAGCATGATAAGTGGTAAGTTCACATTTGGTGGCCTTAGGATGATGCTTTAGTGTGGATGGTGGTATGGGACGCTATCCATACATTGCACAAAGTGTTGTCCAAGGGTTACTTGAGGTGGATGGTTTAAGGTGAAGGAATGGGTTATGTGTGGAGTATGTGCTAAAGTGGTTAATGACTTATATGTTGGTTATGGTTGGATATTGTGACTCTTATACTTGTATTTTTTCATGAAGTTTTACCAAATGGCATAAAAGCATGTTTCTCCAATAAACGTCCCTTTTAGTATGTTTTTGCATAGCTTCCATACTTAGTACTTAATTGTGCTAACCCCTTTCTTTCCCTTTTTCGACTAAAGTGTAGGGATTTGGAGATGGTGACGTGTCATGACTATTTGATAGGTTTCTAAGTGTTGAAGATGAAGACTTGGTAAGTCCTCATATATTGAGGACAATACCCATATGTTCTTTTATGTCTTTTTAGTATTGTTTAAGTTGTGTATGGGATTGGTCCCGAATTTTGTACTCTAAAGTATTAGATGGTTTTGAGACATCATGTATAAAGTCTAGAAAGTCTTCCGCTTGCTACTGTTTTTTTTTTATGAAATGTTTTCTTGGTAAAGAAAGTTTTTAATTCCTTATGGTTTTAGTATCTATGCGATGAATGAATGCTAAGAGGCTTGTATTAGACCTCTTCGAGGTCGAGTACGCCGGTTACGACTAGGGGGTGATCCCGGGTCGTGACAATCATCTTGACTTCCTTCCTTGATACTGACTTCTTCCTTCGAGACTGATTTTGGCTGATCTTGTTTCCTTAATTATATCCTTTGATAGATGCGTATTTGTAACGACCCGTTTGGTCCTTTTGAGTACTAGAGCTTTTGATTTCATAAAATACTTTAGGATAGATTCTAAATGGGTAGTTTGGACTATTTGTAATTATAATTATGAAATTAGTGGGGTAGTTTTAATAATTTATTAAGTTGGTGGTTAAAGAAAAGAACAGTAAAATAAATAGTGGGTCACTTTACCACTTTTATAATGGGTTATATAAAAATTAGGGTAATAAATAATCTGTAAAAGAGAAGGAAAAAAAAAGATAGAGGCACGGGTGAAAAAGGAAAAACGAATTGACAAGAAGGGAGACTACGCAGAGCAACATTGATTCTCAGGTTTGGTTCTATGAATTGCTATATATTTTAGTGTTAAATATTGCTTTAGTAGTAATGTGAAGTGGAGGTATCGTATGTGGGTGTTAGAACTGTGGTCGCCATTAGATTGGAAAATTAGGAAATTGTTAACATTAGTAAGAAAAAACAAAATTTATGGAATCTTTGTTTGTTAGTCCGTGTGGATTCATGGGAAAGAATTATTTTATGGCTAATTTTGGTGGAATGGAGGCAACTGTTAAGGTTTAAGAGTATTAGGGTTAAATTTATATGTGTATGTGTGGATACAAGTTACAACTAAGGAAGAATAAAATTAAGGAAATTTAGTTCATAATTGAGGCTAATGATTGTAGTATTGTTGTTGGATATTGTATAGAAGGATATACATGGAATGGGTATTGTCTCTGTGCAGCAGGCGTATAGTTGAGGTTTGGCTGCCACTGGTTTCGTAACCAGTGGCTTCAAACGTTTAATATTAATATTGTGTTCTCATATTATAAATTGTATTTCAACATATTGAGATAGCTAATTAAATATAAGGCGTATTATATTAATTGAATACCTTTAATGTTATGCAAATTGAAGGAATTAAGACTTACCCTTAGTTTTGAACTTTAGGAAATTAATTATAGAATTAGGTGAGTTTTTGAGTCTAGGCTAGACATAGAATAATATGAGTGTTTATAGACTCATTAACTTACAAATTATGCATATATATTTGATAGATTGGAAAGGTTCAGAGGCACTGAGGAAAGGAAAAGTTTTGGAGAAGTAGCTTGCTTGACTTCGGTTCTTCGGTTGAGGTAGGTTATGGTTTATTCTATTTGATAGATAGACTCTTAATAGTGATTGATATGCATTGAATGATATTGTGAAGTTCTCTATGTAATTGATTGTGTGATTGTCTAGCTTGGCTGTGTGGTTTGTGATTGGTTTGAAATCCTGAGACCGTGAAATTTATAATCTTGAACCCTCTCTATCGAAGTGATGCCTTGAATAAAGAAGGCATGATGAAATATTGTTAATGAATTGAAAAGTGGTGATAATTAATGATAACTTAATGATATTATTGGATCGAAGTGTCACGTTCTGACACAATATAATTGGATCGGAGTGTCACGTTCCGACACGGTATAATTGAATCGGAGTGTCACATTCTGACACGGTATTATTGATCGGAGTGTCACGTTCTGACACGGTATAATTGGATCGGAGTGTCACGTTCCGACACGGTAATATTAAAGGAAAAATATATTGAATTAACTGAATGTACTCAATATCAAAGAACTCAATTCCCAAATTAGGATGGTTTGGAGGCATAAGTCCTCATGTGTGATCTTGATATTATTGACCGATTACGTACTTACTTTAGTGTTGTTGACACTGGTTCATGTGTTTGTTGCTTGCCACCTGCTAAGTATCATAGTTGATTTTATACTATTATTCATTACATATTAGTTTCTATTTTGGGTTGGCCGATGATATCTACTCAGTACATGTTGCCCTGTACTGAGCCCTGCTTGTGTTTTTTCTTTGTTTTCCTTTTGTGGAGTGCAGCGAGTGTATCAGTGACTTTGAATCGCCCTCAACTCTAGCTAGTCTCCAGCACATCAGGTTCCAAGGTGAGCTATTCATTGCAGCTCGTGTTGGATTCTCTTGGTCATGATAAGATGTCCTTAGTTTTTGGACATAAACTATTTTATTCATTTATTTTGGTGTCTTTAATACTCCTAGACTTAGTATTTGAAGATTAGATGTACTTGATGTGATGACTTTCAGGTTTTGGGAATAATGTGTAATAGACTTTAGAGGTTGTTTTGATTGGTTACTGTTATAAGTTTTGAGCTTCCGCATTATGGTTTGTATTTCGTAAGTTTAACAAGTAATATATATTGGGGTTTGGATTCATTGGTTCGCCCACCTAGGAGGTTAAGTGTGGGTGCCACTCATGACTTGTTTTGGGTCGTGATAGTATTGAACTCCTAGATTGATTGAGTGAATATCTTCTTCTTTTGTTGTTCTTGTTTCCTTGTATATGTCCTTTGATATGTGCAGGTTTGTCTTGATTGATTTAAACATATATTCCCTTTCCATTCTTATGTGCTTAACTCTTTTAGAAGATTCCTTTCCTTAGGCGTTTTTTGTGCTTGACTTAGTTCTCTTTCTTTTCCTGGAATAGGTAGTAAATCAATTAAGTGTTTTCATATTAAAACTTCTTGATTACATGAGGCTAACACAAGATACTCCAGCTCGGACTCAAAAAGCTCCATGAGAGGTGCTCGTATTAGGAATCGAATCTGCACCACAAACTAGTGCTACAAGTGTAGTAGTATGAGTACGAAACCACGTGTACCCAGTATATCTCATAGACCGATAACAATGAAATAGTGATGGGAGTTCATATAAGAAAATCAGTTCTTTACTTATACAAGTCTATATTAGTGTCATCAATAGAGGTAATCAATTATCAAGTACTTTCCAACCACTAATAAAATGCATAATCATCAAGAATGAAGGATGTTATGAGATGCAATGCAATATGACACCATGAAATGATATGCCTCAAATGCCAAGTACTCTCTCAACCGTATATACATGATACTTCTTGGAAATACATCGAGAGTTCATGCGCCATGGGGGACTCGCGAGGTCCATATACTGACACGGACGATCTCCACGTGTCTGTGCGGATGATCTCAACGCACTATCATAAAATTAAACAATTTCCGCATGGACGATCTCCACGTGCCCAAATTATAATCTTAATAACTCAATATCCCCAGCACAGACGATTTCCAAGTGCCCAATTTATACGCAACCTCATGTCAATGCATGTGCACAATATAATATTAATGAAAAATGATGATGATGCATCTCAATCAAATATCAATATGATATGTAATCACCTCAGCTATCACAAGTATACGAGTTTAATAAAGAACACAATCACACATAATAAATCAAGTCAATAATATATCAGCTAATGCACATATGCTTTGGCATTCTCGGATTTCGATCCGCATTCTATAGTAATAAACTTTTCCTTTATAACACAAGTACTCATACCAACGCCCGTCACACCATTGGTACGAGACCCCCATCTTTCGCCCTTACCCATGGTCTATTCCATTTTTAATCTTTAATTAGAAAAACGTCCTTCAATTAAGTCTAGAAAGTTTTAACATACCTTGAATGCCAAACACGTGGCACGAGTCCTTAAGATTTTTCCTTCCCTTTTCGCCAAAGTTTCAGAACGTTCCCAATCTACCAATTATGCAATATTCGTAAGTAAGCGAGTTCATAGACACTCATATTACTACACCTCTAACCTAAACCAAAAACTCATCAAATTGCTATAATCAAGCTCCTAATTGTGGTGCCAACTAATATGTCAAATCTTATATTTCCTAAAAATCTAGCCTAGGATTAAGTCTCACCCCTCTAAATATCACAAATCTACGGAATACAATACAACCAAAACTTAATATTCTATATCCATAGATTAAACTTCAACTATAAAGTAATAATTATTAGAGAATTCCAAAATTAAAACCAAATAAGTCGCACCCTGTAATCTTTGTTTTGCCAAGAATTAATTTCCTATAGCTAACAATTGTTTACCCCCACATCAACAACCATCATGTGTAGAGTAACACGAAACTCCAAAAATTATTTTATTTACCTAATTTTTTCCAACCGAAAACTTATACCATTGGTCAATAGTCATTAATAGTTAGTTATTAACCTACCAGTGATTCCTTGGCAACAATTTCTACCACATATGCCTACCCCATAAACCAAATATAATATCTAATCATTCAATACATACATAAACGACAATATTAAGTTGTAGCTATATTTTTTCTTTACCTGTAGACTTCCGTTCTTGTTCTAGTAATGCGGTAGTTCTCTTCGTCGTGTGCAGATAGAAGTTAAGGTGGATTGTGGTGGGACAAAGAATTATAAACCCTCAATTAATCTTAATTCATCTCTTTATATGGGTCAAATTACTTGGATATTAAAATAAATTATGGACTTAGCCCATTAACTACCAACTAATTTATTTTATTTAATAAATACCCGCTAATTAAATAATCGTAGTTATCAAATAGTTCAAAATTTCCATTAAAATTCTTACGGGAAGAATCAAAATAGTCCTAGTTCTCAAAAAGGCCTAGCGGGTCGTTACATCACCTACCACTTAAACAAACATTCATCCTCGAACGGTAAAGGAATAGAGCACACTTGAATGCTCAAAAAGCTAAAGATATTTACTCCTCATGTCTGACTCGGTCTCCCATGTAGCCTCCTCCACCAGACGATGCTTCCATTTAACCTTTACTGAAGAAATCTCTTTCGACCTCAACTTTCGAATTTGCCTATCCAAAATGGTTACCGGCTCCTCCTCAAAAGTCAAATTCTGATCAAGTAACACATAATCCCATTGAATCACACAAGAACCAGATGATACTTTTTCAACATTGAAATATGAAAGACGTGGTGAACACCCAACAAATCAGGTGGCAAAGACAACTCATACGCCACCTCACCCATACGCTCAACAATCTCGAAAGGACCAATATATCTTGGGATCAACTTGCCCTTCTTTCCAAATCTCATCACACCATTCAGGGGAAACTTCAATAGAACCCGCTCTCCAACCATGAACTCAAAATCACGAACCTTTCGATCTACATAACTTTTTTGCCTACTCTGAGCCATGAGAAGTCTATCTTGGATCAACTTGACATTGTCCAAGGACTCCCTCAACAAATCTGTACCCCACGGTCTAACGTCAAATGCATCAAACCAACCAATTCGAGATCGACATCTCCTACCATACAAAACCTCAAATGGTGCCATCTCAATGATTGAATGGTAACTATTATTGTAAGCAAACTCCGCTAAAGGTAAAATCTGATCCCAATGACCACCAAAGTCGATAACACACACCTACAACATGTCCTCAAAAACCTAAATAGTCTGTTCAGACTGACCATCTGTCTGAGGGTGAAAAATTGTATTAGGATCCACCCGAGTGCGCAACTCTTTCTGCATAGATCGTCAGAAATGAGATGTAAATTGTGTGCCACGATCTGAAATAGTAGAAATGAGAACCCCATGCAAACAAACTATCTCTTGAATATAGATCTTGGCTAACTTCTCTAAATTATAGGTAGTCTAAACTGGTACGAAGTGTGCAGACTTAGTCAATCGATCCACAATGACCCATATAGCGTTAAATTTACCCAAGGTACGTGGCAACTCTACCACAAAGTCCATAGCAATATGCTCCCACTTCCACTCAGGTATGGGCATCATTTGAGTTACACCTCCAGGCTTTTGGTGTTTATACTTTACTTGCTGACAATTCAAACACAAAGATACAAAATCTACTACGTCCCTCTTCATATGACACCACCAATAGTGTTGCTTCAATTCACGATATATATTAGTAACCCCTGGATGAATGGAGTACCTCAAACTATGTGCCTCCTCCATGATCAGTCTAGTCAAATCACCTGTCCGTGGAATACAAATACGACTTTTTATCCTCAAAACTCCCTCACTATCAAGAATTGCATCCTTGGCTTCTCCTTTTGACACCTTCTCTCGAATCTTACATAAATCACCATCATCAAATTGTTGTGTCGGAATTTTCTCCAACAAGGATGACCTGGTCTTCACATAAGCCAAAACCATACTAGATTCTGAAATATTAAGCCTCACAAAGCTATTGGCCGAGGACTGGACATCCCTAGCAAAAGGACTCTCGCTAATCTATAACAAGGCTAAACTACCCATACTTACCACCTTTCGACTCAAGGCATCTGCTACCACATTTGCCTTGCCTGGATGATAAAAAATAGTCATGTCGTAGTCTTGAAGCAACTCCAACCATCTCCACTGCGTCAAATTGAGATCCCTCTGATTGAATACATACTGGAGACTACGATGATCCGTGAACACCTCACAATGTACCCCATAAAGGTAATGCCTCCAAATCTTCAATGTAAACACTACAACCGCAAACTCCAAGTCATGAGTAGGGTAGTTCTTCTCGTTAACCTTCAACTGCCTTGAAGCGTAAGCTATCACCTTCCTCTTCTTCATCAATACACAACCAAGAACAATCTGAGAAGCATCACAATATATAATAAAACCCTCTCCCTCTACGGGTAGAGTTAAAATCGGAGCAGTAGTTAATAAAGTCTTGAGATTTTGGAAACTTACCTAACACTCGTCAGACCACTGAAAAGTCACTTATTTCTGGGTCAATCTAGTTAGTGGGGATGCAATGGATGAGAACCCCTCTACAAATCATCGATAATAACCTGCAAGGCCTAAGAAACTCCGAATCTCCGTAACTGAAGTAGGTCTGACCCAATCTCGAACTGCCTCAATCTTCTTAGGATCCACCATAATACCTTCCTTGGACACTACATATCCCAAGAATGTTACCAAACTAAGCCAACACTCACACTTTGAAAACTTTGCATAGAGCTTCTTCTCCTTCAAAATCCCAAGAACAATCCTCAAATGATGCTCATGTTCCTCCTTACTACGAGAGTATATCAATATATCATCTAATGAAGACAATAACTAAGGAATCCAAGTACAGTCTGAACACTGCATTCATCAAGTTCATAAAAGTTGTTGGGGCATTAGTCAACCGAAAAGACATCACCAAAAACTCATTGTGGCCATATCATGTCCAAAAGGTTGTCTTAGGGATATCCTCCGCCCTAACCTTCAACTGATGATAACTGGATCTCAAGTCAATATTAGAGAAAACTGAAGCACCTTGGAGCTGATCAAATAAATCATCAATACAAGGTATCAGGTACTTATTTCTGATGGTAACCTTGTTCAACTATTGATACTCGATACACATACGCATGGACCCATCTTTGTTTTTCACAAATAACACTGGAGCACCCTAATGAGATATACTCGATCTTATAAAACCCTTGCTCAACAAATCCTGCAACTGTTCTTTCAACTATTTCAATTTGGTCGGTGCCATACGATAAGGAGGAATGGAAATAGGCTGAGTGCCTGGTTCTACGTCAATACAAAAATCAATATCATGATCAGGCGGAAGACCTGGTAAATCTGTCGAAAATACCTTCGAAAGTTCACTCACCACCGGAATAGACTCAAGCATATGAGTCTCAACAGTAGTATCTTGAATGTGCTCTAAGTAAGCCAAAAATCCCCTCACTACCAAGTGATGAGCCTTAAGAAATGATATCACCCCTTTAGGAGGGTGACGAAGAGAACCTCTCCATTCTACTATAGGAATTCCAGGCATAGCTAATGTAACTGTCTTGGCATGACAATTTAAAATTACGTGATGAGGAGAAAACCAATCCATATCAAGAATCACATCAAAATCTACCATACCTAAGACTTTTAAATCAGTGTGAGTGTCATATCCTATCAAAGTAACTATACATAGTCGATACACCCGATCTACCACTACGAAATCCCCAACAGGAGTAGAAACATGTACCAGCGAATCAAGAGACTCACCTAATATATCCAGACTCGAAGAAAAATATGTGGACACATAAGATTAAGTAGATCCTGGATCAAATAATACAGTAGCTGGTCGATGACAAACCGAAATAATACCTGTGATAACAACATCTAAAGTCTCAGCCTCTGGACTACCTGGAAAGCATAACAGTGAGAACGAATGCCCTCAGATTGTGAACCCCTACGACCACCACCTCGACCAGAAGGAGAACAACCTCTACCTAAATGAGAACCACTTCTGTCACTCTGTACACCTCCCTTAGTTGAAGGTTATGCAGCCCTGAAAGTCGAAGCCTGAGAACCCTGATGCGAGCCACCATGTCTGGTCCTAGGGCAATCTCTCACAAAGTGTCCCATATCACCACACTCAAAATAACCCCTACGAGACGTAGGTGGATGAGAGGAACCTGAATGACCAGAATGCCCTCCACGACCTACAAGTCTGCCTGTGAAGTATGCACTGAACTCGAAGAACTATATCCAGCGTAATCAGCCTCAAATGCTAGCATAACAGCATGAATGGGTTTGCTAGACTGAGAGTGATAAACTCTCCCTGAGTAACATTAACTTTTCGGTGGAGCACCACCACAATCACCTGAATGACGCACCCTCTTTCCCTCACGCTGCTCAAATCCCTCACGTCAAATCATCTTTAACTCCTTAGCATCATCTACCACCTTCTGGAACGGAAAACCTTTTCACTCTCTTAGCCTCGATGGGAAGTATCATCGAAGCATGCGTAGCCAAGGCATGAAATTTACCCTCATACTCTACGACTGACATACCATCTTGTTGCAAACCCTCGAACTAGACCCTCTTACGCTCCCTCTCACTTTGTGGAACAAACTTGGCTAGAAATACTTGAGTAAACTGAGTCCATGATAGTGGAGGGGATCCAGCTGGCCTACTACTAATATAATCCCTCCACCACTACTTGGCAGAGCCAGTCATCTGAAATGCTGCCTAGTTAACTCCATGAGACTCCACTAATCCAAGATTATGGAACCTCTCATGACAACTAACTATAAATTCATATGCATCCTCAGTTAAGTCACCAGTATAAGTCGGAGGATTCATTAGTCTGAACCTCCCAAACATTTTTTGTTCATCCACAGTCATGGAAGGCCTGTTCGCCAAGTATGATGCAATACCTGGCAATTCCATACTATCTAAATAGGGAGCTATAAAAGCAACTGGCTGAGTCCTGGGAGTCTGAGAATCTGGAGTAACCATCGGATCTAGAGTATGACCTCGAACACGGGTCTGTGAGGCATCAGAGGTGACATGCAAAGTTCCCGCCTAAGCCATCCCCTCTAGAAGTCCTAACGTACGAGCAAAGGTATCTTGAAGCACTGGGGCGGCAATAATACTGGGTGGAGCCTGAGCTGGTCCATCCCTCTCAACACGATCTTGCACATTCCCAGGAATAACATCTATATTATGAGGTACTGCTCTATCATGTCCCTGGGTAGCTATTGGTACTTGTCCTTCCACGGGTGCTGTAATACGACCCTTACCCCGACCTTGACCTTGTCCCCTGCCTCTACCCCGGATAGTGCTCCCAAAAGCAGGTGCAAGAATAGGCTCCTAATCACCACTTGCAGATGTACGAATCTTATATTTCCTAAAAATCAAGCCTAGGATTAAGTCTCACCCCTCCAAATATAATAAATCTACATAATACAATACAACCAAAACTTAATTTTCTATATCCATATATTAAATTTCAACTATAAATTAATAATTATTAGAGAATTCCAAAATTAAAACCAAATCATTCGCACCTTGTAACCTTTAACAAAAATAGAAGTACCCAGAATTCAAATATCACTATCTTTGTTTTGCCAAGAATTAATTTCCTATAGCTAACAATTATTTACCCCACATCAGCAACCATCATGTGTACAATAACACTAAACTCCAAAAATTGATTTCATTTACCTATTATTTTCCAACCGAAACCTTGTACCATTGGTTAATAGTCATTAATGGTTAATTATTAAACTATCAGTGATTCCTTGTCAACAATTTCTACCACATATGCCTACTCCATACACCAAATATAATATCTAATCATTCAATACATACATAAATGGCAATATTAAGTTATAGCTATTTTTTTCTTTACCTGGAGACTTCCGTTCATGTTCTAGTAATGCGGTAGTTTTCTTCGACGTGTGCATATAGAAGTTAAGGTGGATTGTGGTATGACAAAGAATTATAAACCCTCAATTAATCTTAATTCATCTTTTTATGTGGGCCAAAGCACTTGGATATTAAAATAAATTATGGACGTAGCCCATTAACTACCAACTATTTTATTTTATTTAATAAATACCCGCTAATTAAATAATCCTAGTTATCGAATTGTTATAAACTTTAGCGGGTCGTTACATCACCTACCACTTAAACAAATGTTCGTCCTCGAAGGGTAAAAGAATAGAACGCACCTAAACGCTCAAAAAACTGAGGATATTTACTCCTCATGTCTGACTCGGTCTCCCATGTAGCCTCCTCCACCGGACGATGCTTCCATTGAACCTTTGCTGAAGCAATCTCTTTCGACCTCAACTTTTGAATTTGCCTATCCAAAATGGTTACCGGCTCCTCCTAAAAAGTCAAATTCTGATCAAGTAACACCGAATCCCATTGAATCACATGAGAACCACCCTGATGATACTTTTTCAACATCGAAATATGAAAGACGGGGTGTACACCTGACAAACCAGGTGGCAAAGACAACTCATACGCCACCTCACCAATACGTTCAACAATCTCGAAAGGACAAATATACCACGGGATCAACTTGCTCTTCTTTCCAAATCTCATCACACCCTTCATGGGCGAAACCTTCAATAGAACCCACTCTCCAACCATGAACTCCAAATTACGAACCTTTTGATCTGCATAAATTTTTTGCCTACTTTGATCCTTGAGAGTCTATCTTGGATCAACTTGACATTGTCCAAGGACTCCCTCAACAAATTTGTACCCCACGGTCTAACCTCAAATGCATCAAACAAACCAATTGGAGATCGACATCTTCTACCATACAAAGCCTCATATGGTTCTATCTCAATGATCGAATGGTAACTATTATTGTAAGCAAACTCCGCTAAAGACAAAAATTGATCCCAATGACCATCAAAGTCGATCACACGCACCCACAACATGTCGTCAAGAACATAAATAGTCTGTTCAGACTGACCACCTGTCTGAGGGTGAAAAGCTGTATTAAGATCCACTAGATTGCCCAACTCTTTCTGGATAGACCGTCAGAAATGAGATGTAAATTGTGTGCCACGATCTGAAATAATAGAAATGGGAACCTCATGCAAACGAACTATCTCTAGAATATAGATCTTGGCTAACTTCTCTGAATAAAGAACACAATCACACATAATAAATCAAGCCAATAATATATCAACTAATGCCTATATGCTTGGCATTTTTGAATTTCAATCCGCATTCTATAGTAATAAACTTTCCCTTTATAACACTAGTACTCGTACCAACGCCCGTCACACCATTGGTACGAGGACCCCATCTTTCACCCTTACCCATGGTCTATTCCATTTTTAATCTTTAATTAGAAAAAAGTCCTTCAATGAAGTCTAAAAAGTCTTATAATACCTTGAAGGCCGAACACGTCCACAAATCCTTAGGATTTTTCCTTCCCTTTTCGCAAAGCTTCAGAAAGTTCCCAATCTACCAATTATGGAATATTCGTAAGTAAGTGAGTTCATAGACACTTATATTACTACACTTCTAACCTAAACCAAAAACTCATCAAATTGCTATAATCAAGCTCCTAATTGTGGTGCCAACTAATATGTCACGTCTTATATTTCCTAAAAATCAAGCCTAGGATTAAGTCTCACCCCTCCAAATATCATAAATCTGCGGAATACAATACAACCAAAACTTAATTTTCTATATCCATATATTAAACTTCAACTATAAAGTAATAATTATTAGAGAATTCCAAAATTAAAACCAAATCATTCGCACCCTGTAACCTTTAACAAAAATGGAAGTACCCTAGCACTATCTTTGTTTTGCCAAGAATTAATTTCCTATAGCTAACAATTGTTTACCCCCACATCAGCAACCATCAAGTGTAGAGTAACACGAAACTCCAAAAAATATTTTATTTACCTAATTTTTTCCAACCGAAAACTTATACCATTGGTCAATAGTCATTAATAGTTAGTTATTAACCTACCAGTGATTCCTTGGCAACAATTTCTACCACATATGCCTACCCCATAAACCAAATATAATATCTAATCATTCAATACATACATAAACGACAATATTAAGTTGTAGCTATTTTTTTTCTTTACCTGGAGACTTCCATTCTTGTTCTAGTAATGTGGTAGTTCTCTTCGTCGTGTGTAGATAGAAGTTAAGGTGGATTGTGGTATGACAAAGAATTATAAACCCTCGATTAATCTTAATTCATCTTTTTATATGGGCCAAATTACTTGGATATTAAAATAAATTATGAATTTAGCTCATTAACTACCAACTAATTTACTTTATTTAATAAATACCTGCTAATTAAATAATCGTAGTTATCGAATAGTTCAAAATTTTCATTTAATTTTTTTACGGGAAGAGTCAAAACCGTCTTAGTTCTCAAAACGACCTAGCGGGTCATTACAGTTTATGGTGCAATTAATGAGAGTGAAGTAACTCGAACGATTGCTAGCAAGTTTGGTGGACCTCGCATAGCAAAAGAACATGCTCCGGATAGTACCAATTATCCTACATAAAGACCATGTAAAACAAATTTGAGATAGTTGATTGTAGCTTAGACTTTTAATTATTATATATTTTTTAATTTTTAGATGATGTATAATTGTGTTTGCTACAGTTTTTTGCAACAATATATAATATGTACTATTTTACATTATTAGATTTATTCTTCCCAAATTTATACTAGTTGAATACCAACTTCATACATTTTTATATTTAGCCTTTGTTTTAGATTTTCAAATTAGATACCAAGTGTATAAAAATTGGATATTGGCTTATATTGGATTTTTAGTTTTGAAAAACACATCACAAACATAGTAAAAATTAAAATATTTTGAGATTCCTTTTATACAACAACTGTATACATAGTTACATTTAAGTTTTCCAAATGGATATCAATTGGATACAATATTAACTAGTTTTAGGTTGACTGATTTGGTTGAAATCTCAATTACATCTTAGTTTTTCTATTTTTTCCAATTGGATACCAGTTGGATACCAATCGGATACAACAATAACTAGTTTTAGGTTAGCTAATTTTATTGAAATCTCAATTACGTCTTGCTTTTTCTATTTTTCCAATGAGATATCAGTTGGATACCAATTAGAAATTAGATTAACTAGTCTTAGGTTGGCTATTTCGATTGAAATCTATTTTTTTTTAAATTTTCTAGTGGGATATCAGTTTGATACCAAGTGTATACCAATTGGATACAACATTAACTAGTTTTAGGTTGACTAATTCGATTGAAATATCAATTACATGTTTTTTTTCAATCAGTGGGACTTCAGTTGGATACCAAATGGACACAATTTTCATACTTAAATTTGACTAAATTTTTTCAGTTGACACCAATTGCATACCAGTATTACCGAGTTTTTCACTATACATTTGAAAAACACTGAATACACAAAGAATTAAGTAGTACACATAATAAATGTTCTGAAATTATAATTCATTAACTTAAAATGCAAAATAAATCAAAACATGAGTTTGTCACAATTAAACAACCAAATCAAAATAAAAATAAATTATGACTTTTTCCATCAGGGTAATTTGAATATGTCTTCTTGTTGTGTCCCTCCCGACGACATGTATTGCACGTAATTTTAGACCTCTTGAATTTCACATCAGCTAGCCCTTTTAGAATTGTATACAAATTTTATACAATTCTTATTCACACATTTCATACATATTTTTACTCAAAAGTCATCAATTATTCATACCAGTATCTAACCAATAGATTACCAAAATAAATCCAACTTATAAAGATTAATTGTAATTTCTTAAATTAACAGTATACCAAATTCATTACATTATCATTATTATCAAATTACATTCCATTATAATGTCAAAAAAATCCATTCAAATCAGAAATTGTATCATAAAACATTATAGATTGCCACACATGTTTGGAATTAGTAGTATTAAAAAAAATTATATATATTTTTAACCAGCAAACATATATACCAAATAATAATGGAGTACCAAAATATAACATTATTCATTTTAAAAAAACGCCAAAATGGAGTATACACATTTCATACATTTTTTAGGCACACTTTTCATACATATTTCATACTAACATTATAACTATTTCATCCCATAAGTCGTAATTTTTTCACAACAGAATCATGCTAATATAATACAAAAATAACAATAATTTTAACAACTACTTGTCATTAATTAGGTAAACAGTATACGAAATTCATTCCAATATAATTTCAATATAATTCCAATATCGTACAAAAATGGAATAACCAGATATCATTTACAAATAAATTTTATGTAATTTTTTTTTTACCAAAAACCTTAAATTAAAAAAATAAATCATACCAAGATCTATACCAGTTTCAAACAAATTTATGTAATTTCAAAACAAGAATGTTCATACAAAAAGCATCATAATTAAATTATATTATACACAAACAAAATCTGAAAATTTTATTTCCAGTATCACTATTCTTATTATTTATTTATTTTACGTTTGATTAGTATAACAATACAAATAAAAAATCGCAAAAAGAACACTAACCTGAAAGATCCCATCTACCACCACTTTATTAATATTGATAAGAAGCCGTCCATTATAAATAAATGAAGATTATTGAATAAAAATGAATTGGAACTAATTGAGAGTGACAAGTAACTACAGAAAAAATTGAGAAGATAGAGAAACGTTTGAACAAAAGAAAAAAAAATCTATTTTTGAATGAAATTTAACTGCATTGAGTTAAAAAAGGAAAATGAAAATTCCTTTTTTTTATGAAACTCCTAGTTTTATGGCACATACTATTTATTATTAATGAATTCAAATTAATTACTAACAATTTATCCATTTTTAGCTTATTTATTTTTCAAATAAAATGATTTTTACTGTTATTTTAAATCATTTTTTTATTTAATAAAATGTTAGAACCTGCAATTTTTTATTGTTATAACTTGAAAGAAAAATAATAATGTCATAACTTATAATTATTAGTCATACATATGTCAATCATAAATTTTTTCACTTTAAAAATAGGGCTTCTAAGCCCGGCCCATATAAGCCCTTCTCCCTTGGGGCTTTGATCAGAGCCGGATCGGGGTTGGCCCATGGGCCAAAACTTTTTATTTAGGGAGAATTATATGAAATAGCAAACTATTAAATCAAATTAAATGTTATAGCCATAATTTATTTTAATTGTAATTCACAATAAACATCCCTTTTTTGCCATCTGATTCAGTATACAATTAGCCATTCTATATATTTCGGTATAAAATGTACAAAATGTAGTTGTGTTTGTATAAAGCGAGAGAAAAGTGTATATACAAATACAAATACATATATTTTCATCCTATACACTTATAATTATATAAATACAGATCTTATTATACAAATTACAATGTATAAATGAATTTATACAAAATTAAACAATTGTATAACATTGGATGTTTGTAGCGAATTATACAAATCAAAAGCTCCATAGCAAACAAAAAATTTGCTATGGAACGCAATTATGCAAACTATAACTATAACATACAAATATGATTTTTATGTTTGCTATATGTGAAAGTTGCTCTTTTACTTAAGGGTAATTTACAATAATTTCACTAGTATATAATCTAATTACTTAAATACACACTATGTTGTAACATTATGAATCTTTACCAGATTTTGGTACGCCCAAATACATGTATCTTGGAATATATGCACTCAAAATTAGGTTATTTGTTCTAGATACACTCTATCCGAGTAGATTCACATATATCTAGGATACATAGAAAAATCTTGCGCCCTCGCCTCCCTCCCATCTTACTTGTCACTCTCTTATCTCACTCGCGTATTTGGTATGCGAGATACATGCTAATTACACTAGATTTTTTTCTAGTGTTATTGAAACAACACCATTGTTTATCATATTTAATTTGAAAATCTTCTCATTTTCTTGATGTTATAGAATATAACTTTGAAAAGAAAAAAAATGAAAAAAAGAAGGGCTAGCCCGCCCCAGCCCTCGGCCCTTCTAGGGTTGGGTTGGGTTGAACATTTTCAGGTCCTTCAAAATGAAGGGCCTACCAGCCCTAGCCCTTCAAATTCCTTGGCCCGCGAGGCTTGGGCCGGTTGGGGCTGGACCGATCCTTTTTGACATCTCTATGCATAAGTATTCTTCTCCTTTAAAAAGATTTACAAATTTAAAATATTTTTAATTTTTAATTTCAGATTTTAAAATTAATTTTATTAATTCAATATAAATTATGTTTAAAAACACTCCATCGTGCATGGAGTAGTTATTTTAGCCACATATTTATAATTAGTTAGTAAATATTTTTTTGCTCCTTTTTTGATATTATCTTCTTCTTTTTTGTGTGTATACATATATATATATTTTAAAGTATTTGAAGTTTTTTTTGAATTTCTTAATTTTAAAACACATTCTTTGCACTCTGTACTTCTCCTATTATTTGTTTTGCTGTAAATAAAGAGGTTGCGGAAAGATAGTTAAAAATATTTTTCATAAAAATATATAGAAGATATAAATTTTATTCAAATAAAGAATTCAACTTCTAAATAATGATCATTATTTGAATGTGTTGCTTCTTATTTTTTATTTTATTATTTAAATTTTTTAAATAATTATTTTAATGTGTTGCTTCTCGTTTTATTTAAATAAAGAGTTTAATTTTTTTAAAATTTTAATTCTAAAGGAGATCATTGAGAAAGAATTTAAGTACCAACATGGGTTGTGGTGCAGTGTGGGAGTGCTTCACCCTTAACCAGAGGTCTCGAGTTCGAGCCCTGGGTATGGAGAAAATCATGTTGGGAGAGCCACCCCTAAACGGGCCCTGCAGTGCGCGATCTGGATTTAGTCGGAGCTCCAATGTGAGCTCCGGACACCGAGTGGGGAACCAAAAAAAATGAATTTAAGTAATTATTATTTATTATTTATTATTTAATAAAAAATAATTTTTAGAAGTTTTAGTTTCAAATTTCAAATTTAATATAATTATAAATTACAATTAATAAGAATACTGTTTTTTTTTGTGGTGATGACATATGGTACTATAAAATTGACTTTATAGTTGCTATTAAAAAGGGTAAACAAACGCGATTGACTATCTTATAGTAACCATATTTAGGGGTCTTTTGGTAGAGTGTATTGGAGAAAATAATGCTTGCATTAGCTTGATGTATTATTAGTACCTTGTTTGGTACACTTTTCTAACCTATGCATAACTAATGTTTGTATTAGTAGTACACTCTATTGTGTATTGAAGAGTGTATTACTAATACCATCTATTTCTATGCATTAGTAATGCAATGGATTCTAATGCATGCTTTAACATTATCAAAGACACAATTGCCCTCAAAAACTTTTTTTACATCCTTCCCACTATATTTGTGGAGGGTATTTTTGTAAAAAAAAAAATTTCTAAAAGAATTATGTAATGCATAATATTTTTAGTACACCAAACCAAACATTGCATAAAAAAATCTCATCATAACGAATGCAAGCATAACTAATACAAGCATTACTAATACACTATAATCTGCATTATTCTTATATACTCTACCAAACGACCTATAGACAAGATTAGTATATATATCTGTAGTTCCATACAAACTGTACAAAATAGGTCAAAAATTAAAGTGACCAAGCGACAAAATAACACAATATAGAGATAATGATAGTTTGTGGACACTCAATAATAGTATTGTGATCATCATTTTTGAAAAATCTTTTCACACTATCTAGGCATGGTTGCAAAACAGTATTTCTCCATGCTTCATCAACAACTTCTTTTCTATCTTCTTTAAAAACACCAGTAGCCATAATATGATGCACCGACCACATTTTCTCATTTATTAATCGTTGAATCTTGTCAAGTTGGTTACAAATTAATATATGAGTATTACGCTTGATACTTGAAATTGAAGCTTGAAGAATCATCTTCTTTGATTCATCATCTCCGTCTATATTTTTTTCTTCCATTAAATATCTGGCCATTTCTGGGATATCAATGGACCGTCAGATTTCTTTGGTGTAATCTGCATCTGGAATGAAAATTTGCCGCACCTCATCCACCATCCTTGCATGCAACATAAATTTAAGAATAGTTTTATTTAGTTGAACATATATTTGTAAACCAAAATTATTATTAGGAAAACTATATAGGAAAAGTTTTAGTTAGAGTCATTATTATATTTTGATTCAGATATAAAATAACTACAAAAACTACCTGCATTGACCATTCATCAACCCTCGTGTCAACTCTACGGTTCAAGACTGATTGCTCTACCTCAATCCAAATAAAGCAATTGTCATACTTATAATTGAACATGAACCTAGGGTCTTCCACAAGTTTTTCAATATACGAATTTGACCCTCCAACAATAATTGGAACACATTGAGTCTTCAAAAAATTTTCTATGTAGACAATGGACTTTAGACAGAAATCTTCGACCGTGAAGTCAGAATCTGGCTCAATTTCACCTTAAAAAATTGTGAAACAAAATAACTGTCAATTAATTTTCACATTAAAATAAACGAATAACAAAACAATGTCTTCTTAGAATATGTATACCTTGGAAATAGTGTCGTACACCTTGTTTCTTAGCATGTGTAATCTTGTTGGTCACACTTTCAAGTCCCTTATATACTTGTATTTTGTCCGAGTTGATTATTTCACCTAAAAAATGGGTGGCAGGGTCAATAGAGAGCCGAGATTTTCCCGTTCCTGTTGATCCCATTATGAACACCACTTTCTTCTTGTTGAACTTGTTGTTGTTGTTGATGAAAGTATTCATTTTAGCTACACATATAATAAAATCATAATAATAATTAGTTTAAAATAGTAAATAATCTCATGAAAACCACTCATGCATACACTTATATATTAATTTTTTTATATAAATATAAAGTTAATATGTAGAAACAATGCTTGAGATGTAATAAACTATGTAAAAGAATATATTTTTCTTGATGGTGGTTATGAAAGAGATTGCATTGAGCATTTAAAGTAAAATGTATTTGTGGACTTATTAATTGGCATACCATATTCAGAAATACTGATATCTTTTAGGCTAAGATCAACGACTTTTGAAAAATGTATAGATATGTTAACTGGATTTTGGTAATGACAAGTAAATAATTTTAGGATAAAGTTATCAAATGTACGTTGTTTGGAGATCGCATATAACTGGGCATTTATAGTAAAAATGTGATTATGAACTTATGAATTGGTATATAGCAAATTTTAAAAAAATTCTTATCTTTTAGTATAAGAATAATTCTTGAAAAGAACCTACAGATACGTCAGCTTGATTTTGGGTAATTAGGCTTAAATAATTTTTGGATGAAGTTTCTAGATGCACATTGTTATTAGATCACATACAAGATTGACGAAAATATAGATTTTAAAAGGATTGTAAAAAGAACTCAATAATATTTCTGAAGGAATACGTTGAATTGATAATGCGTCAATTCATACACTATTTAACAACACGCCATAAGTGCTAAATCTAATTCAATTAGAAGGGAAGGAACAATTATCGATGAGTATTTCAATTATAATTATTTATATTTACTTGTGCAGCATGTAATAATAGATAAATATTTTATTGAATGAAGCTTCCATCATCGTGATTGAATTAGGTAGAATATATTACCTTAAATGATCCTTACCGATAGATTGCAAATTTATTATTTTATCTTCTTTGTCTATTTAACAATTTTAAATTTGGAGTTAAGAATTTTATTCTTTTAAATTCCTTAAGGTTAGAATCTTCCCAAACATTTATTGTCATTTATTTTTTCACTCTATTACCTTGATATTTAGAATTGTCATGCCTTGGGCCTACACCCTGGGCTGGACTGGCACTCGAAGATCATTACTGGCCTCAAGCGAACCCTTGGCCTGGCTTACTAACTTAGCGAAAGACTTAACTCATCACATACACATTTATGAAGTAACTATAATGTTATAATGGAACATTCAACTGGCAATTAAGGCAAACTCAAGTCTTTAATATATTAAATGAAAAGTAAAGTCAACTGAATTAACTAACTGAATGTCTGTCTGTCTATCAAGCCTCTAAACAATTGAGATGGATGTCGGGACAGTCCCACGACATCCTAATGAAATAATACTAAAACTAAAAGCTATGAAAATGAGTCCTCTGGAATGCAAAGAGGCTCACTAATAGACTCTGAACTTCTCACTGGATCAATGATGCGTCGGATACCGATCCTAGTTACCTGTGTCTACATTATAATAAGATGTAGGCCAGCTAGCATCAGTACATTGAATGTACGAGTATGCGAGTTGGAATGCTAAACACAACTTAAGCTTGAAAAGAAATGAAAAGGAAACTGAAGAACTTACCCGGCTCAATTCCACTCAACATAACTGAACTCATTTCAATATAAAGTAGTTTTAAAACAAGTGCAATATAAAGAAAGTTATTTAAAACATGATGTCAACTCTGGGCGTAAGCAAAGATACACTAAAACTCTGAAATGTATGTAAAAATACAAATAACTGTGTATATAAGAATACAAATAACTTATGTGGGAGTTTCTCTAATTGACAACCATCACTTAAGAGCTATAGTGATGATACAACGATCTTCCTCATGCTGCCAGTGCATCCTATACCTTGCCACATGTATAAGACCTAAACTACTAAGTGGATCCACTAGTCTATGCGAAAAGGATTCATCTAAAAAGTATGACCCTTTTCTACCCATGATGGCTACATGGTTTATGGGGGCTATGGGTTCTCTGAACGGTCCCCCATATCGGTGCTCAATACTACTCCAAAAATAAGATACTAGCTCTCTATGTTTAAAAACATACTTCTTCTGTGATTTGAGATTAGTGCTAAAAAACTTAGCTCAAAGGCTATCTTGGAAATCAAAATTTCCCCTCTTGCTTCATTTAGAAAGCAATTACTCTTTTTTGAAAACTAGCCCGAGGGCCCTTTGGAAATCGAGGTTTCCTTTCTTGTTTAAATGTGAAAACATTTTAAACCCTTTGGGAATACATAGTCCCCATATACTTTTGAAGAAATGGACTTCAAACTTTACTCTTTACTCAACTTTAACTTTAAGTCTTAAAACAAAGTTAAAACATTTATAAAAGACTTTTGAAACCTTTGAAGGACTTCCCTTGATTTTGACCTTAACTGCTCTTGACTAGACTTTTAACTGGTCCTTGAATTGAATTATGGATTCAAGGATTTTGATTTGTGATTGGAAAGATCTCATGATGTTTAGGAATGATTTTAGATAGCTAAACATGAGAAAAGACCGAATATCAATGTTTGAGGGCGGGTCCGCGATGCGGAGAAGCTTTTAAAATTTAGTTTCGAAAATGACTTTTGAGGCAAAAGACTCTGTGATGCGAAACGAAAATTCCCAATTCTGGGAACCAGCTCCGTGACGCGCCACCATTTCTAGATTTCGTTCGACGAAATTTCTTCTTCGTTTTCCAGCCCCAATTCACCCAAACTCGGTTCATTTTCTTAAATTAGTTTTAGATACAGATACCCAACAAATGTACCTAAGAACCTAACTAGAAACGACTCTATAAGACGACGTAACGATTTCAGAAAACTTCCCAACTCAGTCAAATTCAAGAACAATATATGAATGCAAGCATAGGTATCAAGATCATCAATATTCAAACTCCTTTAGGACGAATCCAACTGAAATAAATATGCTTGGCACATGGGAGAATGATCCCAACGTTATGGAAGCCTCACATACCTAGTAGGAATAAACCCTTGGCGAAAATCCCAACTATCTTGATTGATCTTGATGAATCTTTGCCCTTTCTCCTTCTTCTTTTCTCTTCTCCTTAGCCCTAGTGTGAAATTACAAATTCTAAAACTGACTAAAATCTGATTTGACCCATATTAAACTCCTAAAAATGTATTAAAATAATACGGCCATGAAAAGACTAAAATACCCTTTAAAAATCTGGATTGGACATTTCCTTAATCCAATAGCCCTACTTCCCAAGGGCATAACTTACTCATACGAACTCGGTATCGCGCAAACTTGGCGGTGTTGGAAAGATTATTCCAAGAGCTTTCCAACCATATCTGGATATACACCTAAGTCATCCTGATCTAGGAGTTATGGTCCTTTGAAATTGACCAAAAACTCACTTTTCCTAACTTAAAATATATTCCAGATTTTTCATTCTTTCCAAAAATGACTATTTTCAGTTCTTAGCTTCTTCCTAGCTATTTCTATTTGCGAGATGTTACAATATCTCTCCCTTGGGAAAATTTGTCCTCGAATGAGATTACTCTTATTAGGCTAAGGGTGGTAACATCAAGTTCAAACACCCAACAAGCAAATGCGAACAAACAACATGCTCACTCATAATTTAAAGAGTACTTAGAAGAGAATTAGTACCTTGGTCTGCATTTTCTCCGGACTCAAAGAGATGTGGATATCTCTTCTTCATGTCCTGTTCAGCTTCCCAAATAGCTTCCTCAACGAATTGATTCCTCCAAAGGACTTTGATTGATGCTACCTCTTTTGTTCTCAACCTGCGAACTTGGCGATCTAGAATCTGAACAGGAATCTCCTAATAAGATAAGCTACCGTTGATCCCAATATTTTCAGTTGGTATGATCAATGAAGGATCGCCCATGCATTTCTTCAACATAGAGATGTGAAACACCGGATGAACCGCGACCAACTCTTGTGCTAGCTCCAACTCATATGCTATGTCGCTCCCCAATATACACGCAAGTGTACGTGGTTGCGCTACTTATATTCACTTAGTTCTACAACTAAAAGTAACCAAGTAACCTTTTTAAGAGTTGATGATTTAGTTAATTACCTACTAATAATTATGCACTAAATAAAAGTAACCTATAGTGAACAACTTTGTTAATATGTTTCAAGCAAGTTTAAAAACAATTTCAGGGCTGCAGCTTACATTGAATATCATGCATCATATCATCGGCTTAGAATTCACTTCAATTGTCAAATTACTGGTTTATAGGGTTGATAGTATAGTCCGAGTGGTTCGCCTCTCGCCGCCTACCCTAGTTAGCCATCTAACTACATCGTGGGCGGGGATAAAGAAACTAACTGGCGAGCATTTATGTTTCATCCTATTTCATAACCAAGCAAGGTGTTTGTTTGGGTGTCACTCCTGAACACTAATCACCTCAATCTTATGGGTGGACCGAGCTCTCTATATTCTCTGGTCTATCTAATCCCTCCTCGTTCGATTTTAAGATTAGACACTAGATTTATTTTATGGTGCACAAGCATAAAATAGTAAAACAAGAATATATAAGTAATTTGGATTGACAACCGAAAATCAATTCATAAAGCCTCAAATATTCAACACATAATCCATAGCTACAGCCCCAGAACTAGGGCGTTTAGTCAATCATGCTACTAGAAAACAAGAAAATACAATAGTTCATGCAATTTCCGGAAAATAGAAGAGTTAAAGGATTAAAACCTATTACAAACTTGAATTCTCCCTTCCACACTAAATCAAAAGTCAAACCCTTATTATGGAACCCTAAGGATCTATTTATACTAGTAGGAAAAGTTGGGAACCAATCCTACTCAAATTAGAAAACCTATTTAATGTTAAAAAGTTGGAAAAGTTGGAGAACAGGTGGCGTGTCGAGCCCTTTATCGCGCCTCAAGGTTTCTTCATTCGTTTAGCTCCCGGCGCGCTGTGCCAACCAGAGCGCCTGGGCAGCACCTCTGAGCTTTCCCTTCTGGCGCGTCGCGCTTCTCAGTATGTCTCAACGGCTCTCTGAAGTACCACCAGCGGTGCGCCGCGCCAACCAGTGCGCCAGCCAATGGTGGTTTTTTTTGCCTTAACCATTTTCCTGCATCTCCTTGGTCCTTCTTCCATCTTCCTAATCCATATTCCATCAAGATTTCCTGAAACAACTAATCACATGTGTAAGTATGCATTCATTACAAGTGAAACTAAAATTCAAGCTAATAACTCAAGATCGTCATCAAACATCATCACTTCGTGGGCCAATTTTGACTACTTAGGTATATAAATATGCCTAAGATCACCACCCCACACTTAGAATTTTGTTTGTCCTCAAACAATCTTTAAACTATCGACTCTTTTTCCTCAAACTTGGCTTTATCAACCCACCTTAAAACCAACCAAACATATTTAACCATGATCTTGTAGTTCACATTGGATGCAACAATTCACAACATTTATACCAAGTACACACATGCTCAAAGAATGACTCTTTTGTTATTTTTCCGGGCTAATGCAAACTCATATCACACATCAATTAGATAATCCTACACATGCCATAAATGCCTTCACTTGTTTATGTTTAGTTAAGCCTTTCACTCAAGCAATTTCAAAATCAATAAGGCCTATCTTTCGAACAAACACTCACTCTCACAAAAGAAATTCTTACTTTCCTCAACATACCATAAGCTTGCCCATAGTGTATTCTTACCTTCGCATTATATTTCTCAAGGAATCAAGAGGACTTTCATTTGGTTGTAATGTCGGCTTAAGGTAAGGGAGGGAATATTTAGGAATCATTTTAGTGACTACACCTCCCTAATGCACATGCCATTATTTTGCCAACAAGTTTCTTTATAGCTGTTGTTTCCTCCTAGTCCACACTTCATGACTATTTTCCCTTTTTGTTGCTCCATATTTGCCCTTTATTTCTTTATTATCATTTTTTTTAAAATTCTTTTCTATATGCCTTCGCACTGGCCATCCAAACTATAGATCTTTATAATCCAAGTAAGGCACACATTATCCTTAATAGGATCAGGGCCACTGTTTCGAGCATAATTCTAAATTAGCCACCCTCAATTTTAGTCGAGGTGCACATTGTCGCGAAGGACCAGGGCCAAAATGGAATTTCCTTTTTCACACAATGTAGCCATTCACCCTTAGCTATATCAACCAACATTTTCCAACCTTTCTTCTCAACATAGTGCGTTAAGTATTTTTCATAGGATCAAAAGACTTGGTCTCAAACAACGAGTTTCGGCTTATCATGTGATTTATCAATAAACAAGACTAAAGGCTCAATGGGGCTTTACTAGGGATGATTTCAATAGTAGGCATACAAGTAGAGGTAAGAATTGGCTATTTCAAAGAAGCGCCTCAATCACATTCCTTAAGTCATACAAACAACTAATTCAACACACACAAGGCAAGTTCTAGATATCAAGTTAAGAAAGAACCAATCAATTCTCACCACACAAGGCATTATGACACATATAAGGATATATCAACCAACATGCTTCTACAACTTGCATTACGGTATCATTACACAATTAAGCCCATATATTTTTATTTTGAGTCAAAACTAAGAACATACGCTTGTTACAAGGTCAACAATTTATTGCATTCTTCCAAATATGACTACCCATGACGTTTGACTAACCTTTTTGGACAGAGTTTCAAAAGGCCAAGGTTGTTTTCGCAATCCTACTCTTCTATGTGACTAATTTCCCTTAGACGATCGTCATCCATCCATCATTGGGAACTGTCACTCTTTGACGACTGTAAGACTCGATAGAGCAATAAACTAGTCCTATTCGGTTCAAAGGGACAATTCTCAGTAAAAGTATCGAAAACAAATGCTGAGGAACCCAAACTAAAAAAATTAAAAATTTAACTAAAAACTACCACTAGATTCGATAAAGCAGTAAACAACTCTTTACAACAAAGACATATTACCCCACCCCACACTTTAAAAATAAGCACTGTCCACAGTGCACAATTAAAGCAAAGTATAGAGTTAGGAATACTCCCTCAGGCCTTTAGGCCTCGTCGTCACTGTCATCGAGCATCATTAAGGCATTCGCTTTATCAGCGGCATCAGCAACCTCCTCCTCATCATCCATAGCCTCGTCAGCAGTGGGCTCATCATCATCCAAAGGCTTTAAAAAGGCAGAACCAGTCTTGCACAAAAAAGCTGCGCGCTCAGACAAAGGATATCATTCTGCCATTGTTTCCATCTCAGCATCTGTAACCGGACGCCCTCCTATACCGAACATTCTTGCCATGACACTGGCATCACGGGCTTGCCTTTCTTGAGCAGACAAGACAGGTCCATGTGACAGATCTAGTGCCTTAGTTCAGGTCACATCTACTAACTTACCCATCAGATCCGGGTGATAAGCAACAGTCATGTCCATTGTTTCCTTTTCAATACCCTCATCCATCAGAAAACGGGTGATCAACCCCCCGTAACAGAATCTCCACCTTAAATTGTTCCTAAATTTCATCATATTTTGCCTCAGGATTGCCCCAACATTAATGGACATTCCTTTCATTAGCATATAGACTAACACCACCCTATCCCGTGTCACCTCAGTCAAATTTTTGGTAGGCAACAACACGCTACATACTATCTTCAGCCACACCCTAGCAACCTGATTAAAGTTAGCAAAATGGAGGGTATTATGCCTCCTAGTATCCTTACTCCTCTCCCACCTAGCAGTCGAATCAACCCCACACAAGGTATGTCGGATATCCCTATAAGAAGGTGTATCTGTCAAGCTATTAAACTTATCAGGGTCACAATTCGGGGTTCCTAACAACTAATTCAGAATTTGGGCAGAAAACTTGACATCTTTTCCCCTAACAAGCACTGTTTTATATTTTGTTTCAGTTAGCCAATTAGTATAAAATTCTGTCACTAACGTCAAATTGCGATCTCCCAGATTTTCAAAGATGAACCGCAAACCCAACTCATTAACAGTCTGATATATATCAGGAAATTGTGACTTTAACCGTACCTCATTCACAAATTCGTCGCCCATATACTTCGCCTCTTGTTGACATGCAAACCATTCCCAACCATACCTTTGCAAAGCCTTTTTGCCAAATTTTTGGACCGGTTCACATCCGCTAGAGGACCCGGAGGCTTCCCCTTTTCTACTCCGCTTTGAACCCGCCATATTTTTGGATTTTGGAGCCATCTCAATCTGTTAAGAAAAGAAACTAAAGAAACCAAAAAAATAGAGAAATTAGGGGAGGAGTCGGGTAGGGCAGTGAGTTGAATGGAGAAAAAGAAAAAAATGGTGGGGGAATGATGGTTTAGAAGGGGAAGGGAAGTGAGGAAGTTGGAGAGTAAGTAGTGGAGAAGTGGGGAAGAGGAGAGTTCATAGGTGGTGGAGGGAAAAATAAGAGTTTGTTGGTGTTGTAATGGAGGAAGGAGAAGAGTTAGGGAAGAAAAATAGAGAAAGGTT
The DNA here is from genome assembly GCF_900185275.1 of Solanum verrucosum. Classification (NCBI taxonomy): domain Eukaryota; kingdom Viridiplantae; phylum Streptophyta; class Magnoliopsida; order Solanales; family Solanaceae; genus Solanum; species Solanum verrucosum. The sequence continues at coordinate 183,021 of NW_026019802.1, read as the reverse complement.
TGAAGGATTTGAGGAGGTGGATCGGTTAGGATTTAAGGAAAGAATGTAGGATTTAGGGGTTTTAACGGGAGTGGGTCGGGGGTGAACCGGGTCAAAACCCGGTTAAAATTTTTTTTCTGGGCAGTGGGGCGATGGGAGAGGCGAAGCGTCTCTCAGTGTGCTTGAGAAGCGTCTCTCAGTGTGCTTGAGAAGCCGCTCTGACGTGCGGCGCGCCAGCAGTGTGCTTGGCTCCAATTTTTTATATAATTTTTTTTTTACTATTACAGACTAAGTTACAAAGAATGAAAAATACCATTGAACTAAAACTAAGAACTAAAAGAACTTCCTAGATTTTACGAATTAAGACTATGCTAAAAATCAAAAATTCCAAACACGAACTCCCTATCTATTACACATTGTTCATGGGTTGCCTCCCATGTAGCGCTTGATTTAACGTCGTGGCACGACGCGACTTGGATCATTCATCATTTAGCTCAAGAACCTCCCCATCACGATTCGAATCTTCACCAAAATAGTGCTTCACTCTTTTCCCATTGACCAAGAACGTAGGACCTGTCTCACCTTGAATTTCAACTGCCCCATGTTGTGTCATCCTAATCACTTTAAACGGGCCATTCCACTTTTACCCGAGTTTCCCTAGGAACAACCTTAGTCTAGAGTTAAAGAGTAATACCTTGTCTCCCGGATTGAAAGTACGGGCCACTATGTGCTTGTCATGCCACCTCTTCGTTTTTTCTTTGTATAGTTTGGCATTCTCATACGTGTGGAGCCTAAACTCCTTAAGTTCATATAGTTGGTTGACTCTCCTTTTACTGGCTAACTCGGGGTCCAAGTTTAACTTCTTAATTGCCCAATAAGTTTGATGCTCTAATTCCGCCAGAAGGTGACATGCTTTTCCAAATACTATGTGATAGGGATAAATCACTATGGGTGTCTTGTACGCAGTTCGATATGCCCACAACGTATCATCCAACTTTTCAGCCCAATCTTTCCTCTGCTCATTCACCGTTTTCTGCAAAATTTGCTTTACCTCTCTATTCGACACCTCCACTTGGCCACTTGTTTGAGGATGGTAAGTTGTCACAACCTTATGACGAATACCATACTTAGCAAGAAGGTTCTTAGAAAGATGGTTAACTAAATGCTTACCTCCATCACTTATGATTGCCCTTGGCGTGCCAAAACGAGTGAAGATGTGCTTCTTGATGAACTTTATCACCACCCTTAAGTCATTGGAAGGAAGAGCGACCGCCTCAACCCATTTGCTAACATAATCCATAGCCACAAGAATATATTGGTTTCCACTTAATGGTGGGAAGGGACCCATAAAGTCAATACCCCACACATCAAAAATTTCCACCTCCAAAATGTTGTTTAGTGGCATCTCATGTCATCTTGAAATAGTACCCAACCTTTGGCATCTATCACAACCTTTCACAAAAGCAACAAAATCTTTAAATAGCGAGGACCAAAAGAAACCAGAATGTAGTACCTTATGAGCAGTGCGTTCTCCTCCATGATGACCTCCATATGGGCTAGCATGACAACTTTCCAGCACTTTGTGAACCTCATACTCAGGGATGCACCTTCTCCCTGCCCGTTGTTTGAACAAGAATGGTTCATCCCAAATGTAGAAATTGGCATCATGGTTAAGCTTTTTCTTTTGTTGGGTGGTAGCATACGGAGGATAATCACCACTTACTATCAAATTCACTATGTCTGCATACCATGGCACTTGAGAGATATCCAATGCCATTAATTGATCATCCGGAAACTCTTCCCGGATTTGCTCACCTTCATTCACATGTGAAAAATCTTCCAACCTAGATAAGTGATATGCTATTTGATTCTCCGTACCCTTCCTATCCTTGATTTCGAGGTTGAATTCTTGGAGAAGCAATATCCACCGAATCAGCCTTAGTTTAGCATCCTTCTTGTTGAATAGGTACCTAGTAGCTGCATGGTCTGTAAAAACAATCACTTTAGTACCTACCAAATACGATCTGAATTTGTCGAAGGCAAACACTAGGCCCAACATCTCCTTCTCAGTCACTGTGTAATTCGCTAGAGTAGAATCAAGGGTCTTGCTTGCATAATAGATTGAGTGGAACACTTTATTCTTTCTCTGTCCTAATACTACACCCACTGCTACATCGCTTGCCTCACACATAAGTTCAAATGGTAATTCCCAATTAGGGGCAATTAAGATGGGAGCCTCAATTAAGTTCCTCTTCAGCATCTCAAAAGCTTTCGAACACATCTCATCGAAGTCAAACTTCACCTCCTTCTCCAACAGACTGCACATAGGTCTTGCAATCTTGGAAAAATCCTTGATGAATCGCCTGTAAAAACCTGCATGACCAAGAAAACTACGCACACCTTTTACAAAAATGGGAGGGGGCAATTTTTCAATAACTTCTACCTTAGCCTTATCAACCTCCAAACCAGATTTAGACACCTTTTGTCCAACACTATCCCCTTTCTTACCAAAAAAGACACTTTTCCCAGTTTAGAACTAAGTTAGTGTCTTCACATCTAGCAAGTACTTTATCAAGATTCTGGAGACATACATCAAAAGACTTCCCAAAGACAGAGAAATCATCCATGAACACCTCTACAAAGTCTTCCACCATATCATGAAAAATGTCCATCATACACCTTTGAAAAGTCACCGGTGCATTGCAATGTCCGAATGTCATGCGTTTGAAAGCATATATACCATACAGACAAGTGAATGTGGTCTTTTCCTGATCCTCGGGTGCAATCAAGATCTGGTTGTAACTTGAATAGCCATCTAAGAAACAATAGTACTCCTGGCCTGCTAACCTGTTAAGCATTTGATCAATAAAGGGAATGGGTAGTGATCTTTCGAGTAGCATCATTAAGTTTTCGGTAATCCATACAAATTTGCCACCCTGTCACTGTTCTAGTAGGAATTAGCTCATTCTTTTCGTTTCTTACCACAGTCATACCTCCCTTCTTGGGAAGACATTGCACCGGACTTACCCAGTTACTATCAGAGATTGGGTAAACAGCCCCAACATCTAACCACTTGATCACTTCCTTTCGTACCACTTCATTCATCAATGGATTTAGACGACGTTGATGTTGTGTACTTGGTTTGTGATCATCTTCCATGTAAATTCTGTGCATACATAATGCCGGACTAATCCCATGAATATCAACCATTTGTTATCCAATTGCTTTCTTCTTCCGCTTCAAGATTCTCAATGTTGCCTCAACTTGTAATTCAGACAATTCTGCAGAAAGTGTAACAGGCAGAGTTTCATTAGTACCCAAATAAGCATACCTTAGGTGGGCTTGCAAGGCTTTTAGCTCTAACTTAGGAGCCTCTTCAATTGATGGTATTGGAGGGGGCCCTAACTCACGATCTAAAGACTCCACTTATGTCCTACGAGTTTCTACTACTGCTAGATTTAAGCATGATTCAGTCACTTGAGCTTCTGCATCTCCCTCGAACTGTTGATCCACTAACTCTCTTTCTAAGGGGTCTTCGGGCAAAACTAACTGTGGCTCTACTATGCGATCAACCACATAATAGCAGAGAACTCTTCATAAATAGAAGGTAATTTTAAAGCTCGGTAAACATCAAATACCTCTACCTTATCATGTGCCCTCATGGTTAGTTGACCAGCTGCTACATCAATCAACGCCCTACCCGTAGCCAAGTAAGGTCGTCCCAAGATAAATGGGACTTCAGAATCGGGTTCAAAGTCTAAGAACACATAATCCACTGGGAAAATCAATGAACCTACTTGCACTAACACATCTTCTACCACCCCCTCTGGCTTAGCAGTGGATCTATCGGCAAGTTGGAGAATGACAGTGGTTCGTTTTGGATTACCTAACCCAAGATTTTGGTACACAGATAGAGGCATTAAATTTATACTTGCCCCCAAATCACACAACCCCCGGGCATGACCACTTTGCCCAATTGTAATCTGCACAGTGAAACTACCCGGATCTTTTAACTTTTTGGGCAATCTTTTTGGATCCTTGAGCTGCACTCCTTAGTAAGTGCTACAGTTTCATATTCAGTGAGTCTCCTCTTGCTGGCCACAATGTCCTTCACGTATTTAGCATACTTCGGGATACCCTGCAAAATGTCAACCAAAGGTAGATTAATGTGAACTTGTTTAAGGAGAGAGAAACTTACCAAAGCATTTATCTTCATTATGCTTTTTCAGCCTCTGTGGAAATGGAGGTGGTAATTTCTTTTGAGGAACAGGTGCCTCAATATTGGAGCTTTTCACTACCTCTTCCACTTTCTTTTCTTTGTTTGATACATCAATGTCTCTCTTCTTTGGAGCTAGTTCCTCTAATTGCAGCCCACTTCGAGTACTTACCGCATGTAATTGCTTTGAATTGGACTCAATATCACTGGGCAACCCACCTTGGGGACGCAAGTTCAAAGAATTTTCCACTTGCGCAACTTGTTTCTCTAAACTCATTTGGGACATCTGGAAGTTTCTAATGTTCTCATCCTGCTTATCTATTCTAGCATTTAATTTGGTCCATATTTCAGTCATGAGCTTTTGTAGTAGCTCTTTTTGTGCTCTAGAATTTCAGCCTTAGTTATGATTGTAGTATTATTGCCCAGTCCCTTGAGAACGGTATTGGTTAATCCGTTGCACCTAATTTTGGTTTTGGTTCCCATCCCATGAGAAGTTAGGATGGTTTTTCCAACTAGGGTTGTAAGTGTTACCATAATTTTGTTGCACTCCACCTCTTTGCGCATTACCCACATAGTTTACAGAATCCGGGTTTGCCTCACATTGTTCGGTTTCATGAGTTCCACTGCCACATACCTCACACCAATTTGCTGCCTGTTGTAATACATTTACCAGAGCCTGATTTAGAGCTATTTATTTAAATTGCAATGTAATGTTATGTTGTATTGCATCTAATTTAGCATTAATGGCAGTAGCTTGGTCTACATCTAAGATCCCTGCAGCCTTTTGGGTTGGATATCTGGACATTTCTCCCTCATATCCTTGGTTCCCTTCAGAAAGTTTATCGATTAAGGCGAAGAACTCTTCTCTTGTTATGGCTAAGGCCTGTTCACATGCTGCACTATTAAGAAGAGAACAAGCGTTATAGTCTAAGCCTTCAAAGAAAGTGTGACAAAGTACCTCATTGGTTTGCATGTGATGTGGGCAAGCATTCAATATTTGTTTGAAACGCGCCCATGCTTGGTACATGTCCTCCCTTTGCTTTTGAACAAAGTTTATTATCTCTCCTCTCAACTTCGCGATTTTCTTGGATGGAAAAAATCGACTCAAGAACTTCTTTGCTAAATCATCCCAAGAAGTGATGGAGTTTGGTGGCTCAGAATCTAACCAACATCTTACAGCTCTTAACAATGAGTATGGGAACAAAGTCAACCTTACATAGTTTGATGATACTCCAATTGGGATGTATGTATTGGTGATGTCTATGAAAGTTCTAAGATGGACTTGAGGATCCTCATAGGGGAGACCAGTGAATTTCCCATTAGTATGGAGGATATGTACCATGTTTTGCGTTAGTTCAAATTCTCCCCCCCTCGGTGGAGGTTTCCTAATACTAGATGCCATGTTGGCTGTGAGAGGGACTGCCTCATCACGGACTGGTCTTGCGGGTACGATTGGCAGTGCTCCTTGGTTATTTGGGTTTCTTTGGTTATTCACGTTTTTTGGGTTTTTTAAGTTGTCTTGATTATCATCCTCAACATTTTCTAGAAGACCTAACCCCAATTCTCCTCGTCCTTGATTCATCTTTCTGCGCTGTCGTAGAACTCATTCAGTTTCATTGTATGCTTCGACAAGTTCTCCTTTTCTAGCCAGACCTGAAAGTCAAGTGCCTGCAATAAACAAGCTAAGATCAAGTAATTAATATCTAAATATTTTAAGCGTAGACTTAAAAAGATTGAGTATAAATCAATTTTGAAGTCCCCGGCAGCGGCGCTAAAAACTTGTTGCTCCCCAATATACACGCAAGTGTACGTGGTCGCGCAAGTAATATAGATTCTTTAAGAAATGAGTTATTGTTCCCAAGGGACCTATGATCAACTTAAATTCACTTAGTTCTACAACTAAAAGTAACCAAGTAACCTTTTTAAGAGTTGATGATTTAGTTAATTACCTACTAATAATTATGCTCTAAATAAAAGTAACCTATAGTGAACAACTTTGTTAATATGTTTCAAGCAAGTTTAAAACATTTCCAGGGCTGCAACTAACATTGAATATCATGCATCATATCATCGACTTAGAATTCACTTCAGTTTTAAAATTACTGGTTTATAGGGTTGATAGTATGGTCTGAGTGGTTCGCCTCTCGCCGCCTACCCTAGTTAGACATCTAACTACATCGTTGAGCAGGGATAAATAAACTAACTGGCGAGCATTAATATTTCATCATATTTCGTAACCAAGCAAGGTGTTCGTCTAGGCGTCACTCCTAAACACTAATCACCTCAATATAATGGGTGGACCGAGCTCTCTATATTCTCTGGTCTATCTAATCCCTCCTCATTCGATTTTAAGATTAGACACTAGATTTATTTTATGGTGTGCAAGCATAAATAGTAAAACAAGAAGATATAAGTAATTTAGATTGACAACCGAAAATCAATTCATAAAGCCTCAAACATTCAACACATTATCCATAGCTACAACCCCAGAAATAGGGTGTTTAGCTACTCATGCTACTAAAAAACAAGAAAATATAATGGTTCATGCAATTTCCGGAAAATAGAAGAGTTGAAGGATTAAAACCTATTACAAACTTGAATTCTTGCCCTTGCACACTAAATCAAAAGTTGAACCCTTATTATGGAACCCTAAGGATCTATTTATACTAGTAGGAAAAGTTGGGAACCAATCCTACCCAAATTAGGAATCCTATTTAATGTTAAAAATTTGGAAAAGTCGGAGAACAGGTGGCGTGTCGCGCCCCTTATCGCGCCTCAAGGTTTCTTCACTCGTTTAGCTCCTGGCGTGCCACGCCAAGCAAAGCGCCTGGGCAGCGCCTCTGAGGTTTCCCTTCTGGCTAATCTCAGTACATCTCAACAGGCTCTCTAAAGTACCTCTAGTGGCGCGCTGCGCCAACCAGGGCGCCAGTCATTGGTGATTTTTTTTGCCCTAGCCATTTTCCTGCATCTTTTTGCTCCTTTTTCCATCTTCCCAATTCATATTCCATCAAGATTTCCTGAAACAACTAATCACATGTGTAAGTATGCAATCATCACAAGTTAAACTAGAATTCAAGCTAATAAATCAAGATCGTCATCAAACATCATCACTTCGTGGGCCAATTTTGACTACTTAGGTATATAAATATGCCTAAGATCAAGCTACTTTGCCAATCCTCTTGGATATTCGATAAGGTTCAATATACCAGGGATTAAGTTTCCCATTCTTACCGAACCTCCTAACACCCTTCATGAGTGAAACTTTTAGATATACCCAATCATCTACTTCGAACTCCAACACCTTTCTCCTGACATCAGTGTAGGATTTCTAACGACTCTGTGCCATTTTAAACCGCTCTTGAATCGCTTTCACCTTCTCCATAGCTTGATGGACTAAATCTGGTCCTATTAACCGTTCTTCACCAACTTCAAACCATCCAATAAGAGATCTACATCTTCTCCCATAAAGCGCTTCATATGGAGTCATCTGGATACTAGAGTGGTAACTATTGTTGTATTCAAATTCAATAAGGGGTAGGTGATCACCCCAATTACCTTTGAAATCGACCACACAGGCCCTCAACATATCTTTTAATGTCTGAATAGTGCGCTCTACTTGCCCATCTATCTGAGGATGAAAAGCAGTACTTAATTTCACCTTTGAACCCAAACCTTTCTGAAAAGATTTCCAGAATTGTGCACTAAATTGTGCACCTCTATCTGAAATAATGGAGACTGGGACTCCATGAAGTCTTACCAACTCCTGAATATATAACCTGGCGTAATCCTCTGTTGAATGACTAGTCTTTATCGGCAAAAAGTGGGTTGGTTTTATCATTCTGTCGTCAATAACCCAAATAGAATCATGCTGCCTGCGAGACCTTGGTAAACCTGTGATGAAGTCCATATTAATCATCTCCCACTTCCATTCCGAAAGTTCTATTTTGTGCTCTACTTTAACTTGTTGGCAATTTGGGCACTTAGCAACAAATTTTGCCATGCCCTTCTTCATACTATTCCACCAATACACGTCTTTCAAATCACGATACATCTTTGTGGTAGCCGGCTGAATGGAAAATGTCTGTAACATCTCACAATTTGAAATAACTAGGAAGAAGCTAATAATTGGAAATATGCATTTATGGAAAGAATGAAAATCTGGAAAAAATAAAATTTGTTTAAGTTAGGAAAAGTTGAGTTTTGGTCAACTTCAAACGGCCACAACTCATAGCTCAGGATGAGTTAGGTGTACTTCTAGATATGGTTTGAAATCTCTTGGAATGCTCTTTCCAACGCTGCCAATTTTGCGCGATTTCGAGTTCGTATGAGTTAGTTATATTCTTTGGAAGTTGGGTTGTGCGATAAAGGAAAGTCTAATGCGAATTTTTGAAGAGTAGATTAGTCTTTTCCTTATCAAATTAATGTAATTCATTTGAGTGAATTCATTAAGGGTCAAATAAGAATGAGATCAGTTTAGTCAATTGGAAATTCACGCTAGGGCTGGGAGAAAAGAGAAAACATGAGAAAGAAGAAGAAAAGTTCAGATTTTGCTAAGATCGTGCGATTTGGTGGTGGATTTTGCCAAGGAATTAATCTTACAAGGTATGTGGGTCTTACACATCGTTGGGTTCATTCACCCACGTGCCAAACATGTTTAGTTCAGCGAAATTCATCATAAAAGAGTTTGGAAGTTGATGTTCTTGACATGTATTCTAGAATTTTAATGTTGATCTTGAATTAGGATGAAATGAGGAGTTTCTGAGATCTTTGAGTCGAATTACAGAGTTGTTTTGAGTTAGGTTCTTGAATCCATATGCTAGGTATCGAAATCTAAAATGAATTTGAGATCAATAGTCTAGTTTAGGCGAATTGGGGCCATAAAACGGAGAAGGAAAAAGTCGGCGGTGATCTGGCACGCAAGTCCGCGTTGCGCACTTGCTCTTCTAGTGACCAAAAAGTTTCTCTGCATCGCGGTTAAGACGCGGACTCCTCTGTCTCAAAATTTAATTTCACGAGTAATTATTTAAAACACCTCCGCGTCGCGGACTTGTTCCAAGACGGTGATTTCGTGACCTTTCTCATGTTTAGCTTTTTAAGATCATTCCTAAACATCATGTGATCCTTCCTATCACAAATCAAAATCCTTTAATCCATAATTCAATTCAAGGACCAGGTAAGAGTCAAGTCAAGACTAGTTAAGATCAAAGTCTAGAGAAGTTCTTACAGTTTTCCAAACGTCTTTCGCAAACGTTTTAACTTTGTTTTAAGACTTAAGTTTTGAGTTTAGTAAAGAGTAAAGCTTGAAGTTCATTTCTTCAAACGTATATGGGGACTATATATTCCCAAAGGGTTTAAAATATTTCCATATTTAAACAAGAAAGGCAACCTCGATTTCCAAAGGGCCTTCGGGCTAGTTTTAAGAAAAGAGAAATCGCTTCTAAATGAAGCAAGAGGGGAGACTTTGATTTCCAAGATAGCCTTTAAGCTAAGTTTTTGAGCACTAATCTCAAATCACAGAAGAAGTATGCTTTTAAACATAAAGAGCTAGTATCATATTTTGAGAGTAGTATTGAGCACCGATATGGGAGAGCGTTCAGAGAACCCATAGCTCCCATAAACCATGTAGCCATCATGGGTAGAAAATGGTCATACTTTTTAGAGGAACCCTTTTCGCATTGACTAGCGGATCCACGTAGTAGTTCAGGTCGTATACCTGTGGCAAGGTATAAGATGCGCTGGCAGCTTGAGGAAGATCGATGTATCATCACTATAGCTCTTAAGTGATGGTTGTCGAATAGAGAAACTCCCACACAAGTTATTTGTATTTTTACATACATTTCAGAGTTTTAGTGTATCTTTCCATATGCCCAGAGTAGACAAACAACTTTTTTTTATATTGCACTTGTTTTAAAACATCTTTATATTGAAATGAGTTCAGTTATGTTGAGTTGAGTTGAGCCAGGTAAGTTCTTCAGTTTCCTTTCAGTTTCTTTTCAAGCTTAAGTTGTGTTTAGCATTCCAACTCACATACTCATACATTCAATGTATTGATGCCAGTTGTCCTGCATCTTATTATGATGAAGACACAGGTAACTAGGATCAGCATCCAATGCATCGTTTATCCAGTGAGCACTCCAAAGTCAGTTGGTGAGCCTCTTTGCGTTCCGGAGGAGTCATTTTATTACTTTTAATTATTTTATCAGTTCATTAGGATGTTGTAGGGATTGTCACAACATCCATATCAGTTGTTTTTAGAGGCTTCATAGATAGTCAGTCAGTTAGTAGTTCAATTGTCTTTATATTATCATTCAGATGTAGTTTACAAACTTCAGTTGCCGTTTTGGCGAAGTTTATATCTCTTTATAGCTATGTTTTGAGATTATCTTGTTAAGTTAAGTCTTTCGCTGAGTAGGTAAGCCAGGCCAAGGATTTGCTTAGGGCCAGTATTGGTTCTTGAGTGCCGGCCACGTCCAGGGTGTAGGCTCGGGGGGTGACAAACTTGGTATCAGAGCACGTTCAAGAGTCCTAGGGAGTCTATGATGTCGTGTCTGTAGAGTTGTAGGTATCGATGTGAAGCGCGCCTCATCTATAATTAGAAGGCTACAACATTTAGGAAAATATCTCACTTCTTTCACACTCTTTTCGTGCATTAGAGTTGATCTCTAAAAAGTTCCTTCTAATTTGTGCTTGTGCATGTTTTTAGATAATCATACCACCACGAAGAGCAGTCAAAGGTTGTCCAGCTAGCAGAAATGTTGAGGAACAAGAGTTATCTATAGCACCTGAAGTGCAACATCAAGGAGAAGTTACCAATGCTGAATTCAGGGAAGTAATCAGGATGCTAAGTCAGGCTGTGACTAACCAGGTTGGGCAGCAAAGAGGAGTTGGATAGAATGAGGCTGATACTTCAAGGATTCGTGAGTTCTTGAGGATGAATCGTCCAAGTTTAACTGGTTCAAGCACTTCTGAGGATCCGTAGAACTTTGATGATGAATTGAAGAATGTATTTGAGGTTATGCATGTTGCTGATGTTGAGCAAGTTGAACTAGCTGCATACCAACTGAAGAATGTTGCTAGGACTTGGTTTGACCAGTGGAAAGGGGGTAGAGATGAGAAGGCACCACCTGCGAGTTGGGCCTGTTTTGAGGAGACTTTCTTGGGGCGTTTCTTTCCTCGAGAACTAAAAACAATGGCCAAGGTACGTGAGTTTCTCACACTTAAGCAGAATTCTCTAAGCGTTCATGAATATGGGTTGAAATTCACCCAATTGTCCCGTTATGCTCCAGAAATGGCTGCGGACATGACGAGTAGAATGAGCTTGTTTGTTGCTGGGTTGGCTCGTCTGTTGAGTAAAAAAGGTAGGGCCGCAATGCTAATTGGGGAAATGGATATATCGCGGTTAATGGTGTATGTGCACCAGGTTGAGGAAGAGAAGTTAAGGGATAGAGAAGAATTTAAGAACAAGAGAGCCAAGACAGGAAATGAGTTTGGGCAGCAAAAGAGTAGTACCAACCGGTCATCTTTCCAACAGAAACAAAATGGACTACTCCATCATCTTCTAGTGCACGCGCACCTAAGAACAAATGTGAGTACAATAGTCAGAATTTCAGAGCTAAACAAGCTTATTCTCCGGGTAGTGTGGCACAACGGGGTAGTAAGCTTCCTGCATGCGCCAAGTGTGGTAGGAAACACTCAGGTAATTGTTGTGAGGGCTCCACTTGTTGTTTCAAGTGTGGTCAAATTGGGCATTTCATGCGAGAGTGTCCTAAGAACATGCAAGGAAATGGTAATGGGGCAACAAAGCCCAGTCTTCTTCAGATGCTCTACTAGACAGAGCTGCACCTAGAGGGGCTACTTTTGTTACTGGCGGAGGAACAAACTGCTTATATGTTATCAACAGTCACCAAGAGCAAGAGTATTCGCCAGATGTTGTCACTGGTATGATCCAAGTCTTTGACTTTACTGTTAATGCTTTGCTAGACCCAAGTGCGAGTTTATCTTTTGTAACTCCTTACGTTGCTATGAATTTTGATGTTATTCCTAAGCAACGTAGTGAACCATTCAGTGTTTCTACACCTGTTAGTGAGTCTATTCTAGCAGAGAGGGTCTACTATGATTGTCCCATTCCCGTCAATCACAAGAGTACCATGGCTGATCTAGTTGAGTTAGACATCGTAGATTTTGATGTCATACTTGGTATGGAGTGACTTCATGCCTGTTATGCCTCAGTTGACTGTAGAACTCGAATTGTCAAGTTTCAGTTTCCAAATGAGCCAGTCTTAGAGTGGAAAAGTAGTTCAACAGTGCCTAAGGGTAATTTAATTTCGTACCTTAAGGAAATGAAGTTAGTTTCCAAGGAATGTGTCTATCACTTAGTCCGAGTTAATGACTCAAGTGTTGAGGTACCTCAAATTTAGTTAGTTTCAGTAGTAAGAGAGTTTCCAGAAGTCTTTCCAGATGATCTTCCTGGAGTGCCTCCTGAGAGAGAGATAGACTTGGCATAGACCTTCTTCCAGATACTCGTCCTATATCTATTCTGCCATATAGAATGACACCATCAGAGTTGAAATAGCTTAAAGAGTAGTTGAAGGATCTTTTAAATAAGTGCTTTATTCGACCAAGTGTCTCACCTTGGGGAGCTCCGGTCTTGTTCGTGAGAAAGAAAGATTGTTCCATTAATATGTGTATAGATTAACGTCAATTGAACAAGGTTACCATCAAGAAAAAAGTATCCTCTTCCAGGGATTGATGATCTTTTCAATCAGCTTCAGGGTGCTTCTTGTTTTTCGAAAATAGACCTCAGATCTGGATACCATTAGTTGAAAGTAAGGGAATTTCATATTTCGAAGAAAGCATTCAGGACCCGTTATGGTCACTATAAGTTTCTGGTCATGTCATTTGGTTTGACCAATGCACTTGCAACATTCATGGACCTTATGAACAAAGTTTTGGAACCTTATTTAGATATGTTTATTATCGTCTTCATTGATGACATACTAATCTATTCAAGGAATGAAGAAGATCATGCTAGTCATCTCATAATAGTTTTTCAGACTTTGAAATATAAGGAGTTATATGTTAAATTCTGAAAATGTGATCTTTGGCTTGAGCCTATGGCGTTCTTAGTCCACATAGTTTCCGGTGATAGAATTAGAGTTGATACCCAAAAGATAGAGGCAGTGCAGAGTTGTCCTAGACCCACATCTCCAACTGATATTAGGAGTTTCTTGGGTTTGGCTGGATAGTATAGAAGGTTCATAGAGGGGTTCTTGTCTATTTCATCCCCTTTGACCAAATTGACTCAGAAGACAATTAAGTTTCAATGGTCTGAAGCTTGTGAGAAAAGCTTTCAGGAATTGAAAAAGAGGTTAACTACTGCCCTAGTATTGACTTTACCAGAAGGTACACAAGGTTTTGTGGTGTATTGTGATGTATCTAGAGTTAGATTGGGTTGTGTGTTAATGTAGAATGTCAATGATATAGCTTATGCCTCTAGACAATTGAAAGTTCATGAGAAGAACTACCCAACCCACGACTTAGAATTGGCTGCTGTAGTATTTTCTTTGAAAATATGGCGCCATTATCTTTATGGTGTTCATGTGGATGTGTTCACCGATCACAAGAGTCTTCAGTATATGTTCACTCAGAAAGAGCTCAATCTCAGACAGAGACGGTGGTTAGAATTACTCAAGGATTATGACATGAGTAATCTTTACCACCTAGGTAAGGCTAATGTTGTTGCTGATGCTTTAAGCAGGTTGTCTATGGTTACCAAAAGATGTGCATAGACTTGCACGCTTGTGAGTCAGACTTATGGATTCTACAAAAGGAGGAGTAGTGGTGATGAATGAGGCTGAATCATCATTAGTGTCAGAACTAAAAGGCAAGCAATACCATGACCCTATTTTGCTTAAATTGAAGGCAAATGTTCATAAGAAAAAAGTATTAGCTTTTGAACAAGGGGGAGATGGCGTACTGAGATATCAAGGTAGATTGTGTGTACCAATGGTGGATGGACTCCAAGAGAGGATAAGGGAGGAGGCTCATAGCTCCAGATATTCCATTCATCCGGGTTCCACAGCGCGATTTGAAAGAGGTGTATTGGTGGAATAGTATGAAGAAGGGCATTACATAATTTGTTGCTAAGTGCCCAAATAGCCAACAAGTTAAAGTAGAGCACCAAAGCCTGGTGGTTTGGCTCATAATATAGAACTTTTGGAATAGAAGTGGGAGATGATTAATATGGACTTCATCATAGGTTTACCAAGGTCTCGCAGTCATCATAATTCTATTTGGGTGATTGTCGACAGAATGACAAAATCAACCCACTTTTTGCCGGTAAAGACTACCCATTAAGCGGAGGATTATGCCATGTTATATATTCAGGAGGTGATAAGGCTTCATGGAGTCCCAGTCTCCATTATTTCAGATAGAGGTGCACAATTTACTGCACAATTCTGGAAATCTTTTCAGAAAGGTTTGGGTTCAAAGGTGAACTTAAGTACTGCTTTTAATCCTCAGACAGATGGGAAAGTAAAGCGCACTATTCAGACATTAGAAGATATGTTGAGGGCCTGTGTGATCGATTTCAAAGGTAATCGGGATGATCACCTAAACCTTATTGAATTTGCATACAATAATAGTTACCACTCTAGCATACAGATAGATCTATCTGAAGCTCTTTATGGGATAAGATGCAGATATCCTATTGGATGGTTTGAAGTTGGTGAAGCAGGGTTGATAGGACAAGATCTAGTTCATCAAGCTATGGAAAAGGTGAAGGTGATTCAAGAGAGGTTGAAAACGGCGCAGAGTCGTCAGAAATCCTACACTGAAGTTAGGAGAAGGGCGTTGGAGTTCGAGGTAGATGATTGGGTATATCTAAAAGTTTCACCCATGAAAGGTGTTATGAGGTTTGGTAAGAAGGGGAAACTTAGTCCCCGGTATATTGGGCCTTATCGAATATCCAAGAGGATTGACAATGTAGCTTATGAGTTGGAGCCTCCACAAGAGTTAGTCACGGTTCATCCGGTATTTCACATCTGCATGTTGAAGAAGTGCATGGGAGATCCTTCATTGATCATACCAACTGAAAATATTGGGATCAAGGACAACTTATCTTATGAGGAGATTCCTGTTCAAATTCTAGATCGCCAAGTTCGCAAGTTGAGAACAAAAGAGGTAGCTTCAGTCAAAGTCCTTTAGAGGAATCAATTTGTGGAGGAAGCTACTTGGGAAGCTGAAGAAGAGATATCCACATATCTTTGAGTCCGGAGAAAATGCAGACCAAGGTACTGATTCTCTTCTTAGTACTCTTTAAATTATGAGTGAGCATATTGCTTGTTGCATTTGCTTGTTGGGTGTTTGAACTTGATATTACACCCTAGCATAGTAAGAGTAATCTCATTCGAGGACGAATTTTCCCAAGGGGAGATATTGTAACATCTCGCAATTTGAAATAACTAGGAAGAAGCTAATAATTGGAAATAGCCATTTCTGAAAAGAATGAAAATCTGGAATTTTTTTTTTGTTTAAGTTAGGAAAAGTTGAGTTTTGGTCAACTTCAAATGACCATAACTCCTAGGTCGAGATGAGTTAGGTGTACTTCTAGATTTAAGAATAGTTTTATTTAGTTGAACATATATTTGAAAACCAAAAGTATTAGTAGGAAAACTATATAAGAAAAGTTTTAGTTAGAGCCATTATTATATTTTGATTCAAATATAAAATAACTACAAAAACTACTTGCATTGACCATTTCATCAACCCTCGTGTCAACTCTACGGTTCAAGACTGATTGCTCTACCTCAATCCAAATAAAGCAATTGTCATACTTATATTTGAACATGAACACAGGGTCTTCCACAAGTTTTTCAATATACGAATTTGACTCGCTAACAATAATTGGAACACATTGAGACTTCAAAATTTTTCTATGTAGACAATGGACTTTAGACAGAAATCTTCGGCTGTGAAGTCAAAATCAGGCTCAATTTCACCTTAAAAAATTGTGAAACAAAATAACTGTCAATTAATATTCACATTAAAATAAACGAATCACAAAACAATGTCTTTTTCAAATATGTATACCTAGCAAATAGTGTCGTACACCTTGTTTCTCAGCGTGTGTGATCTTGTTGGTCACTCTTTCAAGTCCCTTATATACTTGTATTTTGTCCGAGTTGATTATTTCACCTCAAAAATGGGTGGCAAGGTCAACAGAGAAACGAGATTTTCCCGTTCCTGTTGATCCCATTATGAACACCACTTTCTTCTTGTTGAACTTGTTGTTGTTGTTGATGAAAATATTCATTTTAGCTACACATAAAATAAAGTCATAATAATAATTAGTTTAAAATAGTAAATAATCTCATGAAAACCACTCATGCATACACTTATATATTAATTTTTTTTATAAATATAAAGTTAATAAGTAGAAACATTGCTTGAGATGTAATAAACTATGTAAAAGAATATATTTTTCTTGATGGTGGTTATGAAAGAGATTGCATTGAGCATTTAAAGTAAAGTGTATTTGTGGACTTATTAATTGGCATACCATATTCAGAAATACTGATATATTTTTGGATAAGATCAACGACTTTTGAAAAATGTATAGATATGTTAACTGGATTTTGGTAATGACAAGTAAATAATCTTAAGATAAAGTTATCAAATATACATTGTTTGGAGATCGCATATAACTGGGCATTTATAGTAAAAATGTGATTATGAACTTATGAATTGGTATATACCAAATTTAAAAAAATTTCTTATCTTTTAGGATAAGAATAATTCTTGAAAAAAACCTACAGATACGTCACCTTGAATTTGGGTAATTAGGCTTAAATAATTTTAGGATGAAGTTTCTAGATGCACATTGTTATTAGATCACATACAAGATAGACGAAAATATTGATTTTAAAAGGATTGTAAAAAGAACTCAACAATATTTCTGAAGGAATACGTTGAAGTGATAATGCGTCAATTCATACACTATTTAACAACACATCATAAGTGCTAAATCTAATTCAATTAGAAGGGAAGGAACAATTATCGATAACTATTTCAATTACAATTGTTTATATTTACTTGTGCAACATGTAATAATGGATAAATGTTTTATTGAATGAAGCTTCCATCATCGTGATTGAATTAGGTAGAATATATTACCTTAAATGATCCTTACTGAGATTGCATATTTATTATTTCTCTTCTTTGTCTATGTAACAATTTTAAATTTGGAGTTAAGAATTTTATTCTTTCAAATTCTTTAAGGTTAGAATCTTCCCAAACATTTATTGTCATTTATTTTTTCACTCTATTACCTTGATATTTAGAATTTTCACACCTTGAGCCTACACGCTAGGCTGGACTAGCACTCGAAGACCATTACTGGTATCAAGGGAACCCTTGGCCTGGCTTACTAACTTAGCGAAAGACTTAACTTATTACATACACATTTATGAAGTAACTATAATGTTATAATGGAACATTCAACTGGCCATTAATGCAAACTCAAGTCTTTAATATATTAAATGAAAAGTAAAGTCAACTGAATTACCTAACTGACTGTCTGTCTGTCTATGAGGCCTCTAAACAACTGAGATGGATGTCGCGACAATCCCACGACATCCTAATGAAATAATACTAAAACTAAAAGCTATGAAAATGAGTCCTCTGGGATGCAAAGAGTCTCACCAACAGACTCTGATGTAGGCCAGCTGGCATCAGTACATTGAATGTACGAATATGCGAGTTGGAATGCTAAACACAACTTAAGCTTGAAAAGAAACGGAAAGGAAACTGAAGAACTTACCTGGCTCAATTCAACTTAACATAACTGAACTCATTTCAATATGAAGTAGTTTTAAAACAAGTGCAATATAAAGAAAAGTTATTTAAAACATGATGTCAACTCTGGGCGTATCCAAAGATACACTAAAACTCTGAAATGTATGTAAAAATACAAATAACTGTGTATTTAATAATACAAATAACTTCTGTGGGAGTTTCTCTAACTGACAACCATCACTTAAGAGCTATAGTGATGATACAACGATCTTCCTCATGCTGCCAGCGCATCCTATACCTTGCCACATGTATAAGACCTGAACTACTAAGTGGATTTACTAGTCTATACGAAAAGGATTCATCTAAAAAGAATGACCGTTTCTACCCGGGTACATGGTTTATGGGGGCTATGGGTTCTCTGAACGGTCCCCCATATCGGTGCTCAATGCTACTCCAAAAATAAGATACTAGCTCTTTATGTTTAAAAACATACTTCTTCTGTGATTTGAGATTAGTTCTAAAAAACTTAGCTCAAAGGCTATCTTAGAAATCAAATTTTCCCCTCTTGCTTCATTTAGAAAGCGATTACTCTTTTCTGAAAACTAGCCCGAGGGCCCTTTTGAAATCGAGGTTTCCTTTCTTGTTTAAATGTGAAAACATTTTAAACCCTTTGGGAATACATAGTCCCCATATACTTTTGAAGAAATGGACTTTAAACTTTACTCTTTCTTTACTCAACTTTAACTTTAAGTCTTAAACCAAAGTTAAAACATTTGTAAAAGACTTTTGAAAACTTTGAACGACTTCCATTGACTTTGACCTTAACTGCTCTTGACTAGACTTTTAACTGGTCCTTGAATTGAATTATGGATTCAAGGATTTTGATTTGTGATCGATTAGAAAGATCTCATGATGTTTAGGAATGATTTTAGATAGCTAAACATGAGAAAAGACCGAAAATCAATATTTGAGGGCGGGTCCGCGACGTGGAGAAGGTTTTAAAATTTAGTTTCAAAAATGACTTTTGAGGCAAAAGACTCCGTGACGCGAAACGAAAATTCCCAATTCTAGGAACCAGCTCCGTGAAGTGCCACCACTGCTAGATTTCGTTCGACGAAATTTCTTCTTCGTTTTCCAGCCCCAATTCATCCAAATTGGGTTCTTTTTCTTAAATTAGGTTTAGATATAGATACCCAAAAAATGTACCTAAGAACCTAACTAGAAACGACTCTATAAGACGACGTAACGATTTTAGAAAACTTTCCAACTCAGTCAAATTCAAGAACAATATATGAATGCAAGCATAGGTATCAAGATCATCAATATTCAAACTCCTTTAGGACGAATCCAACTGAAATAAATATGCTTGGCACGTGGGAGAATGATCCCAACGTTATGGAAGCCTCACATACCTGGTAGGAATAAACCCTTGGCGAAAATCCCAACTATCTTGATTGATCTTGATGAATCTTGCCCTTTTTCCTTCTTCTTTTCTCTTCTCCTTAGCCCTAGTGTGAAATTCCAAATTCTAAAACTGACTAAAATCTGATTTGACCCATATGCTCCTAAAAACGCATTAAAATAATAGGGCCATGAAAAGACTAAAATACCCTTTAAAAATCTGGATTGGACATTTCCTTAATCCAGTAGCCCTACTTCCAAAGGGCATAACTTACTTATACAAAATCGGCATCGCGCAAACTTGGCGGCGTTGGAAAGATTATTCCAAGAGCTTTCCAACCATATCTAGATATACACCTAACTCATTCTGAGCTAGGAGTTATGGTCCTTTGAAATTGACCAAAAACTCACTTATCATAACTTAAACAATATTCCAGATTTTTGATTCTTTCCAAAAATGACTATTTTCAGTTCTTAGCTTCTTCCTAGCTATTTCTATTTGCGAGATGTTACAATATCTCTACCTTGGGAACATTTTTCCTCGAATGAGATTACTTTTATTAGTCTAAGGGTGGTAACATCAAGTTCAAACACCCAACAAGCAAATGCAAACAAACAACATGCTCACTCATAATTTAAAGAGTACTAAGAAGAGAACTAGTACCTTGGTCTGCATTTTCTCCGAACTTAAAGAGATGTGGATATCTCTTCTTCATGTCCTCTTCAACTTCCCAAGTAGCTTCCTCAACGAATTGATTCCTCCAAAGGACTTTGATTGATGCTACCTCTTTTGTTCTCAACTTGCGAACTTGGCGATCTAGAATCTGAACAGGAATCTCCGAATAAGATAAGCTACCCTTGATCCCAATATTTTCAGTTGGTATGATCAATGAAGGATCACCCATGCATTTCTTCAACATGGAGATGTGAAACACCGGATGAACCGTGGCCAACTCTTGTGGTAGCTCCAACTCATATGCTATGTTCCTCCCAAGATACACGCAAGTGTACGTGGTTGTGCAAGTAATATAGATTCTTTAAGAAACGAGTTATCGTTCCCAAGGGACTTATGATCAACTTATATTCACTTAGTTCTACAACTAAAAGTAACCAAGTAACCTTTTTAAGAGTTGATGATTTAGTTAATTACCTACTAATAATTATGCACTAAATAAAAGTAACCTATAGTGAACAACTTTGTTAATATGTTTCAAGCAAGTTTAAAAACAATTCCAGGGCTGCAGCTTACATTGAATATCATGCATCATATCATCGGCTTAGAATTCAATTCAGTTGTCAAATTACTGGTTTATAGGGTTAATAGTATGGTCCGGGTGGTTCACCTCTCGCCGTCTACCCTAGTTAGCCATCTAACTACATCGTTGAGCGGGGATAAATAAACTAATTGGCGAGCATTTATATTTCATCCTATTTCGTAACCAAGCAAGGTGTTCATCTGGGCGTTACTCCTGAACACTAATCACCTCAATTTAATGGGTGGACCGAGCCCTCTATATTCTCTGGTCTATCTAATCCCCCCTCGTTCGATTTTAAGATTAGACACTAGATTTATTTTATGGTGCGCAAGCATAAAATAGTAAAACAAGAATATAGAAGTAATTTGGATTGACTACCGAAAATCAATTCATAAAGCCTCAAACATTCAACACATAATCCATAGCTACAGCCCCAGAACTAAGGCGTTTAGCCACTTATGATACTAGAAAACAAGAAAATACAATAGTTCATGCAATTTCCAGAAAATAGAAGAGTTAAAGGAGTAAAGCCTATTACAAACTTGAATTCTCCCTTGCACACTAAATCAAAAGTCGAACCCTTATTATGGAACCCTAAGGATCTATTTATACTAGTAGGAAAATTTGGGAACATAATCCAACTCAAATTAGCAATACTATTTAATGTTAAAAACTTGGAAAAGTCGGAGAACAAGTGGCGTGTCGCACCCCTTATCGCGTCTCTAGGTTTCTTCACTCGTTTACCTCCTGGCGCGCCGCGCCAAGCAGAGCGCCTGGGCAGCACCTCTGAGGTTTCCCTTCTAGCATGTCGCGCCTCTCAGTACGTCTCAACAGCTCACTGAAGTACCACTAGTGGTTTTTTTTGCCTTAGCCATTTTCCTGTATCTTCTTGGTCCTTCTTCCATCTTCCCAATTCATATTCCATCAAGATTTCCTGAAACAACTAATCACATGTATAAGTATGCAATCATCACAAGTTCAACTAAAATTCAAGCGAATAACTCAAGATCGTCATCAAACATCATCACTTCGTGGGCCAATTTCAACTACTTAGGTATATAAATATGCCTAAGATCACCACCCCACACTTAGAATTTTGTTTTTCCTCAAACAATCTTTAAACTATCTACTATTTTTCACAAAACTTGGCTTTATCAACCCACCTCAAAACCAACCAAACATATTTAACCATGATCTTGTAATTTACATTGGATGCAACAATTCATAACATTTATACCAAGTACACACAAGCTCAAAGAATGACTCTTTTGTTATTTTTCTGGGCTAATGCAAACTCATATCACACATCAATTAGATAATCCTACACATGCCATGAATGCCCTCACTTGTTTATGTTTAGTTAAGCCTTTTACTCAAGCAATTTCAATATCAATAAGGCCTATCTTTCGAACAAACACTCACTCTCACAAAAGAAATTCTTACTTTCCTCAACATACCATAAGCTTGCCCATAGTGTATTCTTACCTTCGCATTATATTTTTCAAGGAATCAAGAGGACTTTCATTTGATTGTAATGTCGGCTTAAGGTAAGGGAGGGAATATTTAGGAATCATTTTAGTGACGACACCTCCCTAATGCACATGCCATTATTTTGCCAACAAGTTTTTTTATAGATCTTCTTTCCTCCTAGTCCACACATCATGACTATTTTCCCTTTTTGTTGTTCCATATTTGCCCTTTATTTCTTTATTATCATATTTTTTTTAAATTTTTTTTATATGCCTTCGCACTAGCCATCCAAACTCTAGATTTTTATCATCCAAGTAAGGCACACATTATCCTTAATAGGATCAGGGCCACTGTTTCGAGCATAATTCTAAATTAGCCACCCTCAATTTTAGTCGAGGTGTACATTGTCGCTAAGGACCAGGGTCAAAATGGAATTTCCTTTTTCACACAATGTAGCAATTCACCCTTAGCTATATCAACAAACATTTACTAACTCTTCTTCTCAACATCGTACATTAAGGATTTTTCATAGGATCAAAAGACTTGGTCTCAAACAACGAGATTCGGCTTATCATGTGATTTACCAATAAACAATGCTAAAGGCTCAATGGGGCTTTACTAGGGATGATTTCAATGGTAGGCATACAAGTAGAGGTAAGAATTGGCTATTTCAAAGAAGCGCCTCAATTACATTCCTTAAGTCATACAAACAACTAATTTAACACACACAAGGCAAGTTCTAGATATCAAGTTAAGAAATAACCAATCAATTCTCACCACACAAGGCATTATGACACATATAAGGATATATCAACCAACATACTTCTACAACTTGCATTACGGTATCATTACACAACTAAGCCCATATATTTTTATTTTGAGTCAAAACTAAGAACATATGTTTGTTACAAGGTCAACAGTTTATTGCATTCTTCCAAATATGACTACCCATGACGTTTGACTAACTTTTTTGGACAGAGTTTCAAAAGGCCAAGGTTGTTTTCTCAATCCTACTCTTCTATGTGACTAATTTTCCCTTAAGACAGTCGTGATCCATCCATCATTGGGAACTGTCACTCTCTGACGACTCTAAGACTCGATAGAGCAATAAACTAGTCCTATTCGGTTCAAAGGGACAATCCTCAGTAAAAGTACCGAAAACAAACGCTGAGGAACCCAAACTAAAAAAGTTAAAAATTTAACTACCACTAGACTCGATAAAGCAGTAAACAACTCTATACAACAAAGACATATTACCCCACCCCACACTTTAAAAATAAGCACTGTCCTCAGTGCATAATTAAAGTAAAGTATAGAGTTATGAATACTCCCTCAGGCCTCTAGGCCTCGTCGTTAC
This sequence comes from Solanum verrucosum, assembly GCF_900185275.1. Taxonomy (NCBI): domain Eukaryota; kingdom Viridiplantae; phylum Streptophyta; class Magnoliopsida; order Solanales; family Solanaceae; genus Solanum; species Solanum verrucosum. The sequence goes on along the minus strand of NW_026019802.1, from coordinate 159,548 downwards.
AGTCATCGAGCACCATTAAGGCATTCACTTCATCAGCGGCATCAACAGCCTCCTCCTCATCATCCATAGCCTCGTCAACAGTGGGCTCATCATCATCCAAAGGCTTTAAAAAGGCAGGACCAGTCTTGCACAAAAAATCTGCACTCTCAGACAAAGGATATCGTTCTGCCATTGTTTCCATCTCAGCATCAGTAACCGAACGCCCTCCTATGCGCAACTGCAGCTCTGCCATACCGAACATTCTTGCGATGACGCTGTCATCACGCGCTTTCCTCTCTTGAGCAGACAAGACAGGTCCATGTGACGGATCTAGTGCCTTAGTTCGGGTCACATCTACTAACTTACCCGTCAGATTCGGGTGATAAGCAACAATCATGTCCATTGTTTCCTCTTCAATACCCTCATCCCTCAGAAAACGAGTGATCAACACCCCGTAACAGAATCTCCACCTCAAATTGTTCCTAAATTTCATCATATTTTGCCTCAGGATTGCCCCAACATTAATGGGCATTCCTTTCATCAGCATATAGAGTAACACCACCCTATCCCATGTCACCTCGGTCAAATGTTTGGCAGCCAACAACACACTACATACTATCTTCAGCCACACCTTAGCAACCTGATTAAAGTTAGCAAAATAGAGGGTATTATGCCTCCCAATATTGTTACTCCTATCCCACCTATCAGTCCAATCAACCCCACACAAGGTATGTCGGATATCCCTAAAAGGAGGTTTATCTGTCAAGCTATTAAACTCATCAGGGTCACAATTCGGGGTTCCTAACAACTCTCTTAGAATTTGGGCAGAAAACTTGACATCTTTCCCCCTAACAGGCACAATTTTATATTTTGTTTCAGTTAGCCAATTAGCATAAAATTCTTTCACTAACGTCAAATTGCAATCTCCCGGATTTTCAAAGATGAACTGCAAACCCAACTCATTAACAGTCTGATATTTATCAGGAAATTGTGACTTTAACCGTACCTCATTCACAAATTTGTCGCCCATATACTTCACCCCTTGTTGACATGCAAACTATTCCCAACCATACCTTTGCACAGCTGTTTTGCCAAATTTTTGGACCGGTTCCCGTCCACTAGAGGACCCGGAGGCTTCCCTTTTTCTGCTCCACTTTGAACCCGCCATATTTTTGGCTTTTGGAGCCATCTCAACCTGTTAAGAAAAGAAACTAAAGAGATCAAAAAAAAAAGAGAAATTAGGGGAGTAGTCGGGTAGGGCAGTGAGTTGAATGGATAAAAAGAAAAAAATGGTGGGGGAATGATGGTTTAGAAGGGGAAGGGAAGAGAGGAAGTTGGATAGTAAGTAGTGGAGAAGTGGGGAAGAGGAGAGTTCATAGTTGTGTGGAGGGAAAAAGAAGAGTTTGTTGGTGTTGTAATGGGGAAAATGGGAGTGTAATAGAGGAAGGAGAAGAGTTAAGGAAGAAGAATGGAGAAAAGTTTGAAGGATTTGAGGAGGTGGATCGGTTAGGATTTAGGGGAATGGGGAAGAATGTGAGATTTTAGGGGTTTTAAGGGGAGTGGGTCGGGGGTGAACCGGGACAAAACCCGATTAAAAAACATTTCTGGGTAGTGGGGCGATGGGAGGGGCGACGCGCCTCTTAGAGCACTTGAGAAGCCGCTCTGACGTGCGGCGCCAGGCGCGGCGTGCCAGCCAGTGTGCCTGGCTCCAGTTTTTTATATAATTTTTTTTACTATTACACATTAAGTTACAAAGAATGAAAAATACCATTGAACTAAAACTAAGAACTAAACGAACTTCCAAGATTTTACGAATTAAGACTATGCTAAAAATAAAAAATTCCAAACACGAACTCCCTATCTATTACACATTGTTCATGGGTTGCCTCCCATGTAGCGCTTGATTTAACGTCGTGGCACGACGCAACTTGGATCATTCATCATTTAGCTCAAGAACCTCCCGATCACGATCTGAATCTTCACCAAAATAGTGCTTCACTCTTTGCCCATTGACTAAGAACGTAGGACCAGTCTCACCTTGAAGTTCAACTGCCCCATGTTGTGTCATTCTAATCACTTTAAATGGGCCATTCCACTTTGACCTTAGTTTCCCTGGGAACAACCTTAGTCTAGAATTAAAGAGTAATACATTGTCTCCCGGATTGAAAGTACGGGCCACTATGTGCTTGTCATGCCACCTCTTCGTCTTTTCTTTGGATAGTGTGGCATTCTCATACGCGTGGAGCCTAAACTCCTAAAGTTCATGTAGTTGGTTGACTCTCCTTTTACTGGCTAACTCGGGGTCCAAGTTCAACTTCTTAATTGCCTAATAATCTTGATTCTCTAATTCCGCCGGAAGGTGACATGATTTTCCAAATACTATGTGATAGGGAGAAGTCCCTATGGGTGTCTTGTACGCAGTCCGATATGCCCACAATGCATCATCCAACTTTTCAGCCCTATCTTTTCTCTGCTCATTCACCATTTTGTGCAAAATTTGCTTTACCTCTCTATTCGACACCTCCACTTAGCCACTTGTTTGAGGATTGTAAGTTGTCGCAACCTTATGACGAATACCAAACTTAGCAAGAAGGCTCTTAACAAGATGGTTAATTAAATGCTTACCTCCATAACTTTTGATTGCCCTTGGCATGCCAAAGCGTGAGAAGATGTGCTTCTTGATGAACTTTATCACCACCCTTAAGCCATTGGAAGGAAGAGCGACCTCCTCAACCCATTTGCTAACATAATCCACAGCCACAAGAATATATTGGTTTCCACTTAATGGTGGGAAGGGATCCATAAAGTCAATACCCCACACATAAAAAATTTCCACCTCCAGAATATTGTTTAGTGGCATCTCATGTCGTCTTGAAATAGTACCCAACCTTTGGCATCTATCACAACCCTTCACAAAAGCAACAAAATCTTTAAATAGCGAGGGCCAAAAAAAACCAGATTGTAGTACCTTATGAGCAATGCGTTCTCCTCAATGATGACCTCCATATGGGCTAGCATGACAACTTTCCAGCACTTTGTGAACCTCATACTCAGGGATGCACCTTCTCACTACCCGGTCTACCCCTTGTTTGAACAAGAATGGTTCATCCCAAATGTAGAACTTGGCATCATGGTTTAGCTTTTTCTTTTGTTGGGTGGTAGCATCCGGAGGATAATCACCACTAACTACCAAATTCACTATGTCTGTATACCATGGCACTTGAGAGATATCCAATGCCATTAATTGTTCATCCGGAAACTCTTCCCGGATTTGCTCACCTTCATTCACATGTGAAAAATCTTCCAACCTAGATAAGTAATATGCTATTTGATTCTCCGTACCCTTCCTATCCTTGATTTCGAGGTCGAATTCTTGGAGAAGCAATATCCACCGAATCAGCCTTGGTTTAGCATCCTTCTTGTTGAATAGGTACCTAGTAGCTGCATGGTCAGTAAAAACAATCAATTTAGTACCTACCAAATACGATCTGAACTTGTCAAAGGCGAATAGTAGGGCCAACATCTCCCTCTCAGTCACTGTGTAATTCGCTTGAGTAGAATCAAGTGTCTTGCTTGCATAATAGATTGAGTGGAAAACTTTATTCTTTCTCTGTCCTAATACTGCACCCACTGCTACATCGCTTGCATCATACATGAGTTCAAATGGTAATTCCCAATTAGGGGCAATTAAGATGGGAGCCTCAATTAAGTTCCTCTTTAGCATCTCAAAAGCTTTCAAACACATCTCATCGAAGTCAAACTTCACCTTCTTCTCCAAGAGACTGCACATAGGTCTTGCAATCTTGGAAAAATCCTTGATGAATCGCCTGTAAAAACCTGCATGACCAATAAAACTACGCACACCTTTTACAGAAATGGGAGGGGGCAATTTCTCAAAAGCTCCTACCTTAGCCTTATCAACCTCCAAACCAGATTTAGACACTTTGTGTCCTAACACTATCCCCTCTCTTACCATAAAATGACACTTTTCCGAGTTTAGAACTAAGTTAGTGTCTTCACATCTAGCAAGTACTCTATTAAGATTCAGGAGACATACCTCATAAGACTTCCCAAAGACAGAGAAATCATCCATGGACACCTCTACAAAGTCTTCCACCATATCATGAAAAATGGCCATCATACACCTTTGAAAAGTCATCGGTGCATTGCAAAGTCCAAATGACATGCGTTTGAAAGCATATGTACCATACAGACAAGTGAATGTGGTCTTTTCCTGATCCTCGGGTGCAATCAAGATCTGGTTGTAACCTGAATAGCCATCTAAGAAACAATAGTACTCCTGCCCTGCTAACCTGTCAAGCATTTGATCAATAAAGGGAATGGGGTAGTGATCTTTCCTAGTAGCATCATTAAGTTTCCGGTAATCCATACAAATTTGCCACCCTATCACTGTTCTAGTAGGAATTAGCTCATTATTTTCATTCCTTACCACAGTCATACATCCCTTCTAGGGAACACATTGCACCGAACTTACCCACTTACTATCAGAGATTGGGTAAACAACCCCAACATCTAACCACTTGATCACTTCCTTTCGTACCACTTCTTTCATCAAAGGATTTAGACGACGTTGATGTTGTGCACTTGGTTTTTGATCATCTTCCATGTAAATTATGTGCATATATAATGCCAGACTAATCCCATGAATATCAGCCATTTGCCATCCAATTTCTTTCTTCCTCCGCTTCAAGATTCTCAATGCTGCCTCAACCTGTAAATCAGACAATTTTGCAGAAAGTATAACAGGCAGAGTTTCATTAGTACCCAAATAAGCATACCTTCGGTGGGCTGGCAAGGATTTTAGCTCCAACTTAGAAGCCTCTTCAATTGATGGTATTAGAGGGGGCCTTAACTCGCGATCTAAAGACTCCACTTAAGTCCTATGAGTTTCTACTACTGCTAGATTTAAGCATGATTCAGTCACTTGAGCTTTTGCATCTCCCTCGAACTGTTGATCCACTAACTCTCTTTCTAAGGGGTCTTCGGACAAAACTAACTGTGACTTTACTATGCGATCAACCACAGAATAACAGAAAACTCTTCATAAATAGAAGGTAATTTTAAAGCGCGGTAAACATCAAATACCTCTACCTTATCAGGTGCCCTCATGGTTAGTTGACCAGCTGCTACATCAATCAACGCCCTACCCGTAGACAAGAAAGGTCGTCCCAAGGTAAATGGGACTTCATAATTGGGTTCAAAGTCTCCACAAAATCTACTGGAAAAATCAACGAACCTACTTGCACTAACACATCTTCTACCACCCCCTCTGGCCTAGCAATGGATTTATCTGCAAGTTGGAGAATAACAATGGTTCGCTTTGGACTACCTAACCCAAGCTTTTGGTAAACAGATAGAGGCATTAAATTTATACTTGCCCCCAAATCACACAACCCCCGGGCATGAACACTTTGCCAAATTGTAATCTGCACAATGAAACTACCCGAATCTTCTAACTTTTTGGGCAATCTATTTTAGATCCTTGAGCTACACTCCTCAATAAGTGCTACAGTTTTATATTCAGTGAGTCTCCTCTTGCTGGCCACTATGTCCTTCACGTATTTAGCATACTTCGAGATACCCTGCAAAATGTCAACCAAAGGTAGATTAATGTGAACTTGTTTAAGGAGAGAGAGAAACTTACCAAAGAATTCATCTTCATTTTGCTTTTTCAGCCTCTGTGGAAATGGAGGTGGTAATTTCTTTTGAGGAACAGGTGCCTCAATATTGGAGCTTTTCACTACCTCTTCCACTTTCTTTTCTTTGTTTGATACCTCAGTGTCTCACTTCTTTGGAGCTAGTTCCTCTATTTGCAACCCACTTCTAGTACTTACCGCATGCAATTGCTTTGGATTGGGCTCAGTATCACCAGGCAGCCCACCTTGGGGACGCAAGTTCAAAGAATTTGCCACTTGCGCAACTTGTTTCTCTAAACTCATTTGGGACATCTGGATGTTTCTAATGTTCTCATCCTGCTTATCTATTCTAGCATTTAATTTGGTCCCTATTTCAGTCATGAGCTTTTGGAGTAGCCCTTCATTGGTCATCCCCTCTTTTTGTGCACTAAAATTTGAGCCTTGGTTATGATTGTAGTATTGTTGCCCAACCCCTTGAGAACGGTATTGGTTAACCCCTTGCGCCTAATTTTTGTTTTGGTTTCCACCCCATGAGAAGTTAGGATGGTTTTTCCAACTAGGGTTGTAAGTGTTACCATAATTTTGTTGCACTCCACCTCTTTGCGCATTACCCACATAGTTTACGAAATCCGGGTTGTCCTCACATTGTTCGGTTTCATGAGTTCCACTGCCACATACCTCACACCAATTTGCTGCCTGTTATACTACATTTACCAGAGCCTGATTTAGAGCTATTTGTTTAATTGCAATGTAATGTTATGTTGCATTGCATCTAATTTAGCATTAATGGCAGTAGCTTGGTCTACATCTGAGATCCCTACAGCCTTTTGGGTTGGAGTTCTAGACATTTCACCCTCATACCCTTGGTTCCCTCAGAAAGTTTATCGAGTAACGCGAAGAACTCTTCACTTGTTATGGCTAGGGCCTGTCCACCTGCTGCACTATTAAGAAGAGAAAGAGCATTATAGTCTAAGCCTTCAATGAAAGTGCGACAAAGTACCTCATTGGTTTGCATATGATGTGGGCAAGCATTCAACATTTGTTTGAAACGTGCCCATGCTTGGTACATGTCCTCCCCTTGATGTTGAACAACGTTTATTATCTCTCCTCTCAACTTTGGGGTTTTCTTGGATGGAAAAAATCGACTCAAAAACTTCTTTGCTAAATCATCCCAAGAAATGTGGAGTTTGGTGGCTCAGAATCTAACCAACGTCTTGTAGCTCATAACAATGAGTATGGGAACAAAGTCAACCTTACATAGTTTGATAATACTCCAATTGGGATGTATGTATTGGTGATGTCTATGATAGTCCTAAGATAGACTTGAGGATCCTCATGGGGATGACCAGTGAATTGCCCATTAGTATGGAGGATATGTACCATGTTCTGCTTTAGTTCAAATCTGCCCCCCGATGGAGGTTTCCTAATACTAGATGCCAAGTTGTCTGTGAGTGGGACTGCCATATCACAGAATGGTCTTGCGGGTACGACAGGCGGTGCTCCTTGGTTATTTGGGTTTCTTTGGTTATTCACGATTTTCGGGTTATTTAGTTGTCTTGATTATCATTCCCAACATTTTCCAGAAGACCTAACCCCAATTCTCCTCGTCCTTGATTCATCTTTTTGCGCTGTCGTAGAACTCATTTAGGTTCGTTGTATTCTTCGACAAGTTCTCCTTTCCTAGCCAGACCAGAAAGTCAAGTGCCTGCAATAAACAAGCTAAGATCAAGTAATTAATATCTAAATATTTTATGTGTAGACTTAAAAAGATTGAATATAAATCTATTTCTAAGTCCTCGGCAGCGGCGCCAAAAACCTGTTGCTCCCCAATATACACGCAACTGTACGTGGTCGCGCAAGTAATATAGATTCTCTAAGAAACGAGTTATCGTTCCCAAGGGACTTATGATCAACTTATATTCACTTAGTTCTACAACTAAAAGTAACCAAGTAACCTTTTTAAGAGTTGATGATTTAGTTAATTACCTACTAATAATTATGCACTAAATAAAAGTAACCTATAGTGAACAACTTTGTTAATATGTTTCAAGCAAGTTTAAAAACAATTCCAAGGCCGCAGCTTACATTGAATATCATGCATCATATCATCGGCTTAGAATTCACTTCAGTTGTCAAATTACTGGTTTATAGGGTTGATAGTATGGTCCGAGTGGTTCGTCTCTCGCCGCCTACCCTAGTGAGCCATCTTACTGCATCGTTGAGCGGGGATAAATAAACAAACTGGCGAGCATTTATATTTCATCATATTTCGTAACCAAGCAAGGTGTTCATCTGAGCGTCACTCCTAAACACTAATCACCTCAATATAATGGGTGGACCGAGCTCTTTATATTCTCTGGTCTATCTAATCCCTCCTCGTTCAATTTTAAGATTAGACACAAGATTTATTTTATGGTGCGCAAGCATAAATAGTAAAACAAGAATATAGAAGTAATTTGGATTGACAACCGAAAATCAATTCATAAAGCCTCAAGCATTCAACACATTATCCATAGCTACAGCCCGAGAACTAGGGCGTTTAGCCACTCATGCTACTAGAAAACAAGAAAATACAATAGTTTATGCAATTTCCTGAAAATAGAATAGTTGAAGGATTAAAACCTATTACAAACTTGAATTCTTGCCCTTGCACACTAAATAAAAAGTCTAACCCTTATTATGGAACCCTAAGGATCTATTTATACTAGCAGGAAAAGTTGGGAACCAATCCTACCCAAATTAGGAATCCTATTTAATGTTAAAAACTTGGAAAAGTCAGAGAACAAGTGGCATGTCGCGCCCCTTATCGCACCTCAAGGTTTCTTTACTGGTTTAGTTCCTAGCGTGCCGCGCCAAGCAGAGAGTTTGGGCAGCGCGCCTCTCAGTACGTCTCAACAGGCTCTCTTAAGTACCACCAGTGGCGCGCCACGCCAATCAGTGCGCCAGCCATTGGTGGTTTTTTTTGCCTTAGCCATTTTCCTGCATCTCCTTGCTCCTTCTTCCATCTTGCCAATTCATATTCCATCAAGTTTTCCTGAAACAACTAATCACATGTGTAAGTATGCAATCATCACAAGTTAAACTAAAATTCAAGCTAATAACTCAAGATCGTCATCAAACATCATCACTTCGTGGGCCAATTTTGACTACTTAGGTATATAAATATGCCTAAGATCAAGCTACTTTGACAATCCTCTTGGATATTCGATACGGTTTAATATACCGGGGACTAAGTTTCCCCTTCTTACCAAATCTCATAACACCCTTCATGGGTGAATCTTTTAGATATACCCAATCATCTACTTCAAACTCTAACGCCCTTATCCTGACATCAGTGTAGGATTTCTAACGACTCTGTGCCCTTCTCCATAGCTTGATGGACTAAATCTGGTCCTATTAACCCTTCTTCACCAACTTCAAACCATCCAATAGGAGATCTGCATCTTTTCCCATAAAGAGCTTCATATGGAGTCATCTAGATACTAGAGTGGTAACTATAGTTGTATGCAAATTCAATAAGGGGTAGGTGATCATCCCAATTACCTTTGAAATCGATCACACAGGCCCTCAACATATCTTCTAATGTCTGAATAGTGCGCTCTGCTTGCCCATCTGTCTAAGGATGAAAAGCAAAACTTAAGTTCACCTTTGAACCCAAACCTTTATGAAAAGATTTCCAGAATTGTGCACTAAATTGTGCACCTCTATCTGAAATAATGGAGACTGGGACTCCATGAAGTCTTACCAACTCCTGAATATATAACCTGGCGTAATCCGCTGCTGAATGAGTAGTCTTTATCGGCAAAAAGTGGGCTGATTTTATCCTTCTATCGTCAATAACCCAAATAGAATCATGCTGCCTGTGAGACCTTGGTAAACCTGTGATGAAGTCCATAATAATCATCTCCCACTTCCATTCCGAAAGTTCTATTTTGTGCTCTACTTTAACTTGTTGGCAATTTGGGCACTTAGCAACAAATTTTGCAATGCCCTTCTTCATACTATTCCACTAATACATGTCTTTCAAATCACGATACATCTTTGTGGAAGCCGGATGAATGGAAAATGTGTGTAACATCTCGCAATTTGAAATAACTAGGAAGAAGCTAATAATGGGAAATAGGCATTTTTGGAAAGAATGAAAATCTGGAAAAAATAAAATTTGTTTAAGTTAGGAAAAATTGAGTTTTGGTCAACTTCAAACGGCCACAACACATAGCTCAGGATGAGTTAGGTGTACTCTTTGGAAGTTGGGTTGTGCACTAAAGGAAAGTCTAATCCGGATTTTTGAAGGGTAGATTAGTCTTTTCCTTATCAAATTAATGTAATTCATTTAAGTGAATTCATACAGGGTCAAATAAGAATGAGATCAGTTTAGTCAATTGAAAATTCACGCTAGGGCTTGGAGAAAAGAGAAAACACGAGAAAGGAGAAGAAAAACTCAGAATTTGCTAAGATCATGCGATTTGGTGGTGGCTTTCGCCAAGGAATTAATCTTACAAGGTATGTGAGTCTTTCATAGCGTTGGGTTCATTCACCCACGTGCCAAACATGTTTAGTTCAGCGAAATTCATCCTAAAAGAGTTTGGAATTTGATGTTATTGTCATGTATTCTACAATTTTAATGTGGTTCTTGAATTAGGATGAAATGAGGAGTTTCTGAGATCTTTGAGTCGAATTATAGAGTTATTTTGAGTTAGGTTCTTGAATCCATATGCTAGGTATCGAAATCTAAAATGAATTTGAGATCAATAGTCTAGTTTAGGCGAATTGGGGCCATAAAATGGAGAAGGAAAAAGTCGGCGGTGATCTAGCACACAAGTCCGCGTCGCAGACTTGCTCCCCCAATGACCAAAAAGTTTCTCTGCGTCACAGTTAAGACGCGGACTCCTCTGTCTCAAAATTTAATTTCATGAGTAATTATTTAAAATACCTCTGCGTCGCGGACTTGTTCCAAAACGGTGATTTCGTGACCTTTCTCATGTTTAGCTTTTTAAGATCATTCCTAAACATCATGTGATCCTTCCTATCACAAATCAAAATCCTTGAATCTATAATTCAATTCAAGGACCAGCTAAGAGTCAAGTCAAGCGTAGTTAAGATCAAAGTATAGAGAAGTTCTTACAGTTTTCCAAAAGTCTTTCGCAAACGTTTTAACTTTGTTTTAAGACTTAAGTTTTGAGTTTAGTAAAGAGTAAAGCTTGAAGTTCATTTCTTCAAAAGTATATGGGGACTATATATTCCCAAAGGGTTTAAAATATTTCCACATTTAAACAAGAAAGGAAACATCGATTTCCAAAGGGCCTTCGGGCTAGTTTTAAGAAAAGAGAAATCGCTTTCTAAATGAAGCAAGAGGGGAAACTTTGATTTCCAAGATAGCCTTAAAGCTAAGTTTTTGAGCGCTAATCTCAAATCACAGAAGAAGTATGTTTTTAAACATAAAGAGCTAGTATCATATTATTGGAGTAGTATTGAGCACCGATATGGGGGAGCGTTCAGAGAACCCATAGCCCCCATAAACCATGTAGCCATTATGGGTAGAAAAAGGTCATACTTTTTAGAGGAACCCTTTTCGCATAGACTAGTGGATCCATGTAGTAGTTCAGGTCTTATACCTGTGGCAAGGTAGAGTATGCGCTGGCAGCTTGAGGAAGATCGATGTATCATCACCATAGCTCTTAAGTGATGGTTGTCGAATAGAGAAACTCCCACATAAGTTATTTGTATTCTTATATACACAATTATTTGTATTTTTACATACATTTCAGAGTTTTAGTGTATCTTTGCATATGCCCAGAGTAGTCATCATGTTTTAAACAAATTATCTTTATATTGCATTTGGTTTAAAACTTCTTTATATTGAAATGTGTTCAGTTATGTTGAGTTGAGTTGAGCCAGGTAAGTTCTTCAGCTTCCTTTCAGTTTCTTTTCAAGCTTAAGTTGTGTTTAGCATTCCAACTCACATACTCGTACATTCAATATATTGATGCCAGTTGGCCTGCATCTTATTCTGATGCATACACAGGTAACTAGGATCAACATCCAGTGAGCACTCCAGAGTCAATTGGTGAGCCTCCTTGCGCTCTGGAGGACTCATTTTATTGCTTTCAATTATTTTATCAGTTCATTAGGATGTTGTAGGGATTATCCCAACATCCATCTCAGTTGTTTTTAGAGGCTTCATGGATAGTCAGTCAGTTAGTAGTTCAGTTGTCTTTATATTATTAGTCAGATGTTGTTTACAGACTTCAGTTGCCATTTTGGCGAAGTTTATCTCTTTATAGTTATGTTTTGAGATTATCTTGTAAAATTAAGTCTTCCGCTGAGTAGGTAAGCCAGACCAAGGATTCGCTTGGGGTCAGTATTGGTTCTTGAGTGCCGGCCACGTCCAGGTTGTAGGCTTGGGGGGTGACAAACTTGGTATCAGAGCACGTTCAAGAGTCCTAGGGAGTTTTAGATGTCGTGTCTGTAGAGTTGTAGGTATCGATGTGAAGCGCGCCTCATCTATAATTAGGAGGCTGCAACATTTAGGAAAATCTCTCACTTCTTTCACACTCTTTTCGTGCATTAGAGTTGATCTCTAAAAAGTTCCTTCTAATTCGTGCTAGTACGTGTTTTCAGATAATCATACCGCCACGAAGAGCAGTCAGAGGTAGTCCAGCTAGGAGAAATGTTGAGGAACAAGAGTTACCCAATGCACCTGAAGTGCAACCTCAAGGAGAAGTTACCAATGCTGAATTCAGGGAAGTAATCAGGATGCTAAGTCAGGCTGTGACTAACCAAGTTGGGCAGCAAAGAGCAGCTGGATAGAATAAGGTTGATACTTCAAGGATTCGTGAGTTCTTGAGGATGAATCGTCCAAGTTTAACTGGTTCAAGCACTTCTGAGGATCCGTAGAACTTCGATGATGAATTGAAGAATGTATTTGAGGTTATGCATGTTGCTGATGTTGAGCAAGTTGAACTAGCTGCATACCAACTAAAGAATGTTGCTAGGACTTGGTTTGACCAGTGGAAATAGGGTAGAGCTGAGAAGGCACCACCAGCGAGTTGGGCCTGTTTTGAGGAGACTTTCTTGAGGCATTTCTTTCCTCGATAACTGAAAAAGGCCAAGGTACGTCAATTTCTCACACTTAAGTAGGATTCTCTAAGCGTTCATGAATATGGGTTAAAATTCACCCAATTGTCCCGTTATCCTCCGGAAATGGTTGCAGACATGAGGAGTATAATGAGCTTGTTTGTTGTTGGGTTGGCTCGTCTGTCGAGTAAAAAAAGGTAGGGCCGCAATGCTAATTGGGGAAATGGATATATTGAGGTTAATGGTGTATGTGCACAAGGTTGAGGAAGAGAAGCTAAGGTATAGAGAAGAGTTTAAGAACAAGAGAACCAAGACAGGGAATGAGTTCGGGCAGCAGAAGAGTAGTACCAACCGGTCATCTTTCCAACAAAAACAAAAGGGACCTACTCCACCATCTTCTAGTGCACGTGCACCTAAGAACAAATGTGAGAACAATAGTCAGAATTTCATAGCTAAACAGGCTTATTCTCAGGGTAGCGTGGCACAACGGGGTAATAAGCTTCCTGCATGCACCAAGTGTGGTAGGAACCACTCAGGTACTTGTTGTGAGGGCTCCACTGGTTGTTTCAAGTGTCATCAAAATAGGCATTTCATGCGAGAGTGTCCAAATAATTGGGCAAGGAAATGGTAATGGGGGCAACAAAGCCCAGTCTTCTTCAGTTGCTCTACTAGACAGAGCTGCACCTAGAGGGGTTACTTCCGGTACTGGCGGAGGAACAAATCGCTTATATGTTATCAACAGTCACCAAGAGCAAGGAGTATTTGCCAGATGTTGTCACTGGTATGATCCAAGTCTTTGACTTTACTGTTAATGCTTTGCTAGACCCAAGTGCGAGTTTATCTTTTGTAACTCCTTAAGTTGCTATGAATTTTGATGTTATTCCTGAGCAACTTAGTGAACCGTTCAGTATTTCTACACCTGTTCGTGAGTCTATTCTAGCAGAGAGAGTCTACTGTAATTGTTCCGTTCCCGTCAGTCACAAGAGTACCATGGCTGATCTAGTTGAGTTAGACATGGTAGATTTTGATGTCATTCTTGGTATGGACTGACTTCATGCCTGTTATGCCTCAGTTGACTGTAGAACTCGAGTTGTCAAGTTTCAGTTTCCAAATGAGCTAGTCTTAGAGTGGAAAAGCAGTTCAACAGTGCCTAAGGGTAATTTTATTTCGTACCTTAAGGCAAGGAAGTTAGTTTCCAAGGAATGTGTCTATCACTTAGTCCGAGTTAATGACTTAAGTGTTGAGGTACCTCCAATTTAGTTAGTTTCAGTAGTAAGAGAGTTTCCAGAAGTCTTTCCAGATGATCTTCCCGGAGTCCCTCTTGAGAGAGAGATAGATTTGGCATAAACCTTCTTCCAGATACTCGTCCTATATCTATTCTGCCATATAGAATGGCACCAACAGAGTTGAAATAGCTTAAAGAGTAGTTGAAGCATCTATTAAATAAGGGCTTTATTAAACCAAGTGTCTCACCTTAAGGAGCTCCGATCTTGTTCATGAGAAAGAAAGATGGTTCCATTAGGATGGGTATAGATTACCGTCAATTGAACAAGGTTACCATTAAGAACAAGTATCCTCTTCCAGGGATTGATGATCTTTTCGATCAGCTTCAGGGTGCTTCTTGTTTTTCGAAAATAGACCTCAGATCTAGCCACCATCAGTGGAAAGTAAGGGAATTTGTTATTCCGAAGAAAGCACTCAGGACCCGTTATGGTCACTATAAGTTTCTGGTCATGTCGTTTGGTTTGACCAATGCACCTACAACGTTCATGGACCTTATGAATAGAGTTTTCAAACCTTATTTAGATATGTTTATTATCGTCTTCATTGATGACATACTAATCTATTCAAGGAATGAAGAAGGTCATGTTAGTCATCTCATAATAGTTCTTCAGACTTTGAAATATAAGGAGTTATATGCTAAATTCTCAAAATGTGAGTTTTGGCTTGAGCCTGTGGCGTTCTTAGTCCACATAGTTTCAGGTGATGGAATTAGAGTTGATACCCACAAGATAGAGGCAGTGCAGAGTTGTCCTAGACCCACATCTTCAACTGATATTAGGAGTTTCTTGGCCTTGGCTGGATATTATAGAAGGTTCATAGATGGGTTCTTGTCTATTTCATCCCCTTTGACCAAATTGACTCAGAAGACAATTAAGTTTCCATGGTCTGAACCTTGTGAGAAAAGCTTTCAGGAATTGAAAAAGAGGTTAACTACTGCCCCAGTATTGACCTTACTAGAAGGGACGCAAGGTTTTGTGGTGTATAGTGATGCATATAAAGTTGGATTGGGTTGTGTGTTAATGCAGAATGACAAAGTTATAGCTTATGCCTCCAGACAATTGAAAGTTCATGAGAAGAACTACCCAACCCACGAATTAGAATTGGCTATTGTAGTATTTTCTTTGAAAATATGGCGCCATTATCTTTATGGTGTTCATGTGGATGTGTTCACCGATCACAAGAGTCTTCAGTATGTGTTAACTCAAAAGGAGCTCAATCTAAGACAGAGACGTTAGTTAGAGTTACTCAAGGATTATGACATGAGTATTCTTTAGCACCTAGGTAAGGCTAATGTTGTTGCTGATGCTTTAAGCAGGTTGTCTATGTGTAGTACCGCCCATGTTGAGAAAAGAGAGAGTTAGCAAAAGATGTGCATAGACTTGTACGCTTGGGAGTCAGACTTATGGATTCTACAAAAGGAGGTGTAGTGGTGATGAATGGGGCTAAATCATCATTAGTGTCAGAACTAAAAGGCAAGCAATACCAAGACCCTATTTTGCTTAAATTGAAGGCAAATGTTCATAAGTAAAAAGTATTAGCTTTTGAACAAGGGGGAGATGGTGTACTGAGATATCAAGGTAGATTGTGTGTACCAATGGTGGATTGACTCCAAGAGAGGATAAGGGAGGAGGCTTATAGCTCCAGATATTCCATTCATCCGGGTTCCACAAAGATGTAGCGCGATTTGAAAAAGGTGTATTAGTGGAATAGTATGAAGAAGGGCATTACATAATTTGTTGCTAAGTGCCCAAATAGCCAACAAGTTAAAGTAGAGCACCAAATCCTGGTGGTTTGGCTCAGAATATAGAACTTTTGGAATGGAAGTGGGAGATGATTAATATGGACTTCATCATAGGTTTACCAAGGTCTTGCAATCATCATAATTCTATTTGAGTGATTGTCGACAGAATGACAAAATCAGCCCATTTTTTGCCGGTAAAGACTACCCATTCAGCAGAGGATTATGCCAGGTTATATATTCAGGAGGTGGTAAGACTTCATGGAGTCCCAGTCTCGATTGTTTCAGTTAGAGGTGCACAATTTACTGCATAATTCTGGAAATCTTTTCAGAAAGGTTTGGGTTCAAAGGTGAACTTAAGTACTACTTTTAATCCTCAGACAGATGGGAAAGTAGAGCGCACTATTCAGACATTAGAATATATGTTGAGGGCCTGTGTGATCGATTTCAAAGGTAATTGGGATGATTACCTAAACCTTATTGAATTTGCATACAACAATAGTTACCACTCTAGCATCCAGATGGCTCCATATGAAGCTCTTTATGGGAGAAGATGTAGATATCCTATTGGATGGTTTGAAGTTGGTGAAGCAGGGTTGATAGGACAAGA
This sequence comes from Solanum verrucosum, assembly GCF_900185275.1. NCBI lineage: Eukaryota > Viridiplantae > Streptophyta > Magnoliopsida > Solanales > Solanaceae > Solanum > Solanum verrucosum. The sequence continues at coordinate 143,203 of NW_026019802.1, read as the reverse complement.
TCTAGTTCATCAAGCTATGGAAAAGGTGAAGGTAATTCAGGAGAGGTTGAAAACGGTGGAGTCGTCAGAAATCTTACACTGATGTTAGGAGAAGGGCGTTAGAGTTCGAGGTGGATGATTGGGTATATCTAAAAGTTCCACCCATGAAAGGTGTTATGAGGTTTGGTAAGAAGGGGAAACTTAGCCCCCGGTATATTGGGCCTTATCGAATATCCAAGAGGATTGACAATGTAGCTTATGAGTTGGAGCCTCCACAAGAGTTAGTCACGGTTCATCTGATATTTCACATCTCCATGTTGAAGAAGTTCATGGGAGATCCTTCATTGATCATACCAACTGAAAATATTGGGATCAAGGACAACTTATCTTATGAGGAGATTCCTGTTCAGATTCTAGATCGCCAAGTTCGCAAGTTGAGAACAAAAGAGGTAGCATCAGTCAAAGTCCTTCGGAGGAATCAATTTGTGGATGAAGCTACTTGGGAAGCTGAAGAAGAGATATCCACATATCTTTGAGTCCGGAGAAAATGCAGACAAAGGTACTAATTCTCTTCTTAGTACTCTTTAAATTATGAGTGAGCATATTGTTTGTTGCATTTGCTTGTTGGGTGTTTGAACTTGATATTACACCCTTAGCATAGTAAGAGTAATCTCATTTGAGGACGAATTTTCCTAAGGGGAAGTTATTGTAACATTTCGCAATTTGAAATAACTAGGAAGAAGCTAATAATTGGAAATAGCCATTTCTGGAAACAATGAAAATCTGGAAATGTTTTTTGTTTAAGTTAGGAAAAGTTGAGTTTGGGTCAACTTTAAACAGCCATAACTCCTAGGTCGAGATGATTTAGGTGTACTTCTATATATGTTTGGAAATCTCTTAGAATGATCTTTCCAACGCGGCCAAGTTTCCACGATTCTGAGTTCGTATGAGTGAGTTATTCCCTTTGGAAGTTGGGTTTGCAATTAAGGAAAGTCTAATCCGAATTTTTGAAGGGTAGATTAGTCTTTTCTTTACCCAATTAATTTAATTCGTTTTAGTGAATTAATTAAGGGTCAAATCAGAATGAGATCAGTTTATTCAATTGGAAATTCACGCTAGCGCTTGGAGAAAAGAGAAAAGAGGGGAGAAAGGAGAAGAAAAGCTCAGATTTCGCTAAGATCGTGTGATTTAGTGGTGGATTTCGCCAAGGAATTAATCTTACAAGGTATGTGAGTCTTTCATAGCATTGGGTTCATTCACCTACGCGCCAAATAAATTTAGTTCAGCGAAATTCGTCCTAAAAGAGTTTGAAAGTTGATGTTCTTAACATGTATTGTTGAATTTGAATGTTGTTCTTGAATTGGGATGAATAGAGGAGTTTCTGAGATCTTTGAGTCGAATTATAGAGTTGTTTTGAGTTAGGTTCTTGAGTCCATATGCTGGGTATCAGAATCTAAAATGAATTTGAGATCAATAGTCTAGTTTAGGCGAATTGGGGCTGTAAAACGAAGAAGGAAAAAGTCAACCGTGATCTGGCACGCAAGTCCGCGTCGCGAACTTCGTCCCCCAGTGACCAAAAAGTTTTTCCTCGTCGCAGTTAAGACGTTGACTCCTCTGTCTCAAAATTTATTTTCACGAGTAATTATTTAAAATACCTCCGCGTCGCGGACTTGTTCCAAGATGGTGATTTCGTGACTTTTCTCATGTTTAACTATTTAAGATCATTCCTAAACATCATGTGATCCTTCTTATCACAAATCAAAATCCTTGAATTCATAATTCAATTCAAGGACCAGTTAAAAGTCAAGTCGAGCAATTAAGATCAAAGTTTTGAGAAGTTCTTAAAGTTTTCCAAAAGTATTTTGCAAACGTTTTAACTTTGTTTTAAGACTTAAGTTTTGAGTTCAGTAAAGAGTAAATCTTGAAGTTCATTTCTTCAAAAGTATATGGGGACTATGTATTCCAAAAGGCGTTAAAATGTTTTCACATTTAAACAAGAAAGGAAACCTCGATTTCCAAAGGGCCTTCGAGCTAGTTTTTAGAAAAGATAAATTGCTTTCTAAATGAAGCAAGAGGGGAAACTTTGATTTCCAAGATATCCTTTGAGCTAAGTTTTTGAGCGTTAATCTCAAATCACAGAAGAAGTATGTTTTTAAACATAAAGAGCTACTATTATATTTTGGGAGTACTATTGAGCACCGATATGGTGGAGCATTCAGAGAACCCACAACCCCCATAAAACAAGTAGCCATCATGGGTAGGAAAGGGTCATACTTTTAAGATGAACAATTTTTGCATAGACTAGTGGATCCACTTAGTAGTTCAGATCTTATACATGTGGCAAGGTATAAAATGCACTGCCAGCGTGAGGAAGATCACTGTATCAACAAAATAGCTCTTAAGTGATAGTTCTCGGTTAGAGAAACTCCCACATAAGTTATTTGTATTCTTATATACACAGTTATTTGTATTTTTACATACATTTCAGAGTTTTAGTGTCATACTCCCAGAGTTGACATCATGTTTTAAACAACTTTTCTTTATACTGCACTTGTTTTAAAACTTCTTTATATTGAAATGAGTTCAGTTATGTTGAGTTGAGTTGAGCCAGGTAAGTTCTTCAGTTTCCTTTTAGTTTCTTTTCAAGCTTAAGTTGTGTTTAGCATTCCAACTTGCATACTCGTACATTCAATGTACTGATGCCAGTTGGCCTGCATCTAAGATGAAGACGCAGGTAACTAGGATCGGCATCCAGCGCATCGTTGATCCAGTCAGCACTCTAGAGTCAATTGGTGAGCCTTCTTGCATTTCAGAGGACTCTTTTTATTGCTTTCAGTTATTTTATCAGTTCATTAAGATGTTGTGGGGATTTTCCCAACATCCATCTTAGTTGTTTTTAGAGGTTTCATAGACAGTCAGTCAGTTAGTAGTTAAATTTTCTTTATATTATCATTCAGATGTTGTTTACAGTGTACAGTATCCGTTTTGGCTAAGTTTATATCTCTTTAAAGTTATGTTTTGAGATTATCTTGTTAAGTTAAGTCTTCCACTGAGTAGGTAAGCTAGGCCAAGGGTTCGCTTGGGGCCAGCAATAGTTCTCGAGTGCTGGCCTCGTCCAAGGTGTAGGCTCGGGGAGTGACAATCTAGAGCTATGAGCCTCCTCCATGATCCTCTCTTGGAGTCCATCCACCATTGGTACACACAATCTACCGTGATATCTCAGTACGCCATCTCCCCCTTGTTCAAAAACTAATACTTTTTGCTTATGAACATTTGCCTTGAATTCAAGCAAAATAAGGTCTTGGTCTTGCTTGCCTTTTACTTCTGACACTATTGATGATTCAGCCCCATTCATCACCACTACTCCTCCTTTAGTGGAATCCATGAGTCTGACTCCCAGGCATGCAAGTCTATACAGATCTTTTGCTAACTTTCTATTTTCTACCTCAACATTGGCAGTAATACCCAAAAACAACCTGCTTAAAGCATCAGCAACAACATTAGCTTTACCTGGGTGGTAAAGAATACTCATGTCATAATCCTTGAGTAATTCTAACCACCTCCTCTGTCTGATATTGAGCTCCTTCTGAGTGAACACATACTGAAGGCTCTTGTGATCGGTGAACACATCCACATGAACACCATAAATATAATGGTACCATATTTTCAAAGAAAATACTACAGTAGCCAATTCTAAGTCATGGGTTGGGTAGTTCTTCTCATGAACTTTCACCTGTCTGGAGGCATAAGCTATAACTTTGTCATTCTGCATTAACACACAACCCAATCCAACTCTAGATGCATCACAATACACCACAAAACCTTGTGTACCTTTTGGTAAGGTCAATACTGGCAGTAGTCAACCTCTTTTTCTATTCCTGAAGCTTTTCTCACAAGCTTCAGACCATTGAAATTTCACTGTCTTCTAAGTCAACTTGTTCAAAGGAGACGAAATAGACGAGAACCCCTCTACAAACTCCTATAATATCCAGCCAAGCCTAAGAAACTCCTAATATCAGTTGGATATGTGGGTCTAGGACAACTTTGCACTGCCTCTATCTTTTGAGTATCAACTCTAATACTATCACCAGAAACTATGTGACCCAAGAATGCCACCGATCAAGACAAAACTCACATTTTGAGAACTTAGCATACAACTCCTTATATTTCAAAGTCTGAAGAATAACTTTGAGATGTCTAGCATGATCTTCTTCATTCCTTGAATAGATTAGTATGTCTTTAATGAAGACGATAACAAACATATCTAAATAAGGTTTGAAAACTCTATTCATAAGGTCCATGAACGCTGCAGGTGCATTGGTCAAACTGAACCACATGACTAGAAACTCATATTGACCATAACGGGTCCTGAATGTTGTCTTTGGAATATCATATTCCCTTACTTTCAACTGATGGTAGCCAGATCTGAGGTCTATTTTTGAAAAACAAGAAGCACCCTGACACTGATCGAAAAGATCATCAATTCTCAGAGAAGGATACTTGTTCTTGATGGTAACCTTGTTCAATTGGCGGTAATCTATACACATCCTAAGGGAACCTTCTTTATTTCTAACGAACAAGGCCGGAGCACCCCAAAGTGAAACACTTGGTCAAATAAAGCCCTTATCTAAAAGATCCTTCAACTGTTCTTTAAGCTCTTTCAACTCTGCTGGTGCCATTTTATATTGCAGAATAGATATAGGATGAGTATTTGGAAGAAGATGTATGCCGAATTCTATCTCTCTCTCAGGAGTGACTCCGGGAAGATCATCTCGAAAGACTTTTGGAAACTCTCTTACAATTGGAACTGACTGAAGATGAGGTATCTCAACACTAGAGTCATTAACTCGGACTAAGTAATAGACACACCCCTTAGAAACTAATTTCCTTGCCTTAAGGTACGAAATGAAACGACCCTTAGGCACGACTGAACTGCTTTTCCACTCTAAGACTAGCTCATTTGGAAACTGAAACTTGACAACTCAAGTTCTACAATCAACTAAGGTATAACAGGCATGAAGCCAGTCCATACCAAGAATGACATCAAAATCTACCATGTCTAACTCAATTAGATCAGCCATGGTACTCTTTCGATTAAGGAAATGGGACAATCACGATAGACGCTCTCTACTAGAATAGACTCACCAACAGGTGTAGAAACACTTAATGGTTCACTAAGTTGCTCAGGAATAACATCAAAATTCATAGCAACATAAGGAGTTACAAAAGATAAACTCGCTCTTGGGTCTAGCAAAGCATAAACAATAAAGTCAAAGACTTGGATCATACCAGTGACAACATCTGGCGAATCCTCTTGCTCTTGGCGACTGTTGATAGCATATAAGCGGTTTGTTCCTCCGCTCGTACCGGAAGTAGCCCCTCTAGGTGCAGCTCTGTCTGGTGGAGCAACTAAAGAAGACTGGGCTCTATTGCCCCTATTACTATTTCCTTGCTTCTTCTTTGGACACTCTCGCATGAAATGCCCATTCTGACCACACTTAAAACAACCAATGGAGCCCTCACGACAAGTACCTGAATGGTTCATACCACACTTGCCGCATGCAGGAGGCTTACTACCTTCTTATTCCATGCTACCTTGAGAATAAGCAGGTTTAGCTCTGAAGCTCTCACTATTGTACTCATATTTGTTCTTAGGTGTACGTACACTAGCAGATGATGGAGCAAGTCCCTTCTATTTCTGTTGGAAGGGTGACCGGTTGGCATTAATCTTCTGCTGCTCGGACTCATTCCCTGTCTTAGCCCTTTTGTTCTTAAACTCCTATTTATCCCTCAGCTTCTCTTCCTCTACCTGCTACACATAGACCATCAACCTTAAGATATCCATGTCACCTATCAACATTGCGGCCCAACCTTCTTTACTCAACATACGAGCCAATCCAACAACATACATCACATCAAACACCTTTTTCAGTTCATCAACAAAGGTCTCTGGATCCTCAGAATTTCTTGAACCAGTGAAACTTGGAGGATTCATCCTCAAGAACTCACGAATCCTTGAAGTGTTAACCTCTCCTTGTCGAGATCTTCGTTCTTGCCCAACCTGGTTAGTCACAGCTTAACTCAGGATCCTAATTGCTTTTCTGAACTCATCATTACTGACTTCCCTTTAAAGTTGCACTTCAGGTGCATTTGGTAACTCTTGTTCCTCAACATCTCTCCTAGCTGGACGACCTCTGACTGCTCTTTCGTGGCAGCATGATTATCTAAAAACACGTGCAAGCACGAATTAGAAGGAACATTTTAGAGATCAACTCTAACGCATGAAAAGAGTGTGAAAGAAGTGAGAGATTTTCCTAAATGTTGCAGCCTCCTAATTATAGATGTGGCGCTCTTCACACCGATAACTAGGACTCTACAGAAACGACTTCATAGACTCCCTAAGACTCTTGAACTCTATGCTTTGATACCAAGTTTGTCACGCCCCGAGCATACACCCTAGGCGGGACTGGCACTCGAAGAACATTACTGGCCTAGCGGACTAACTCAGGGGAAGACTTAACTCATCACATACACATTTATGAAGTAACTAGAATGTTAAAAAAGAACATTCAACAAGCCATTAAGGCAAGCTCAAGTCTTTAACATATAAAATGAAAAGTAAAGACAACTGAATTAACTAACTGACTGTTTGTCTGTTTATGAAGCCTCTAAATAACTAAGATGGATATCGGGACAGGCCCACAACATCCTAATGAAATAATACTAAATTTGAAAGCAATGAAAATGAGTCCTCTGGAATGCAAAAAAGCTCACCAACAGACTATAAATTGCTCATTGGATCAACGATGCGCCAGATGCCGATCCTAGTTACCTGTGTCTGCATCATAATAAGATGCAGGACAACTCGCATCAGTACATTGAATGTACGAGTATGCGATTTGGAATGCTAAGCACAACTTAAGCTTGAAAAGAAACTAAAAAGAAACTGAAGAACTTACTTGGCTCAACTCAACTCAACATAACTAAACTCGTTGCAACATAAAGCAATTTTAAAACAAGTGCAATCTAAAGAAAAGTTGTTTAAAACATGTTGTCAACTCTGGGCATATTCAAAGATACACTAAAACTCTGAAATGTATGTAAAAATACAAATAACTGTGTATATAAGAATACAAACAACTTCTGTGGGAGTTTCTCTAACCGACAACCATCACTTAAGAGCTATAATGATGATACATCGATCTTTCTCATGCTGCCAGCGCATCCTATACCTTGCCACATATATAAGACCTGAACTACTAAGTGGATCCACTAGTCTATGTGAAAAGGATTCATCTAAAAAGTATGACCCTTTTCTATCCATGATGGCTACATAGTTTATGGGGGCTGTGGGTTCTCTGAAAGCTCCCCCATATCGGTGCTCAATACTACTCCCAAAATATGATACTAACTCTTTATGTTTAAAAACATACTTTTTCTATGATTTGAGATTAGTGCTCAAAAACATAGCTCAAAGGCTATCGTGGAAATCAAAGTTTCCCCTCTTGCTGCATTTAGAAAGCGATTAGTCTTTTCTGAAAACTAGCCCGAGGGCTCTTTGAAATTCTAGGTTTCCTTTCTTGTTTAAATGTGAAAACATTTTAAACCCTTTGGGAATGCATAGTCCCCATATACTTTTGAAGAAATGGACTTCAAACTTTACTCTTTACTCAACTTGAACTTTAAGTCTTAAAACAAAGTAAAAACATTTATAAAAGACTTTTGAAAACATTGAAGGACTTCCCTTGACTTTAACCTTAACTGCTCTTGGCTTGACTCTTAACTGGTCCTTGAATTGAATTATGAATTCAAGGATTTTGATTTGTGATTGGAAAGATCGCATGATGTTTAGGAATAATTTTAGATAGCTAAACATGAGAAAAGACAGAAAATCAATATTTGAAGGTGGGTCCGCGACGCGGAAAATCTTTTAAAATTTAGTTTCGAAAAAAACTATTGAGGCAGAAGACTCCATGACAACTCCACGATGTGAAACGAAAATTCCCAATTCTGGGAACCCGCTCAGCGACGAGCCACCACTACTATATTTTGTTCGACGAAATTTCTTCCTCGATTTCTTGCCCCAATTCACCCAAACTCAGTTCTTTTTCTTAAATTACTTTTAGATACAGATACCCAGCAAATGTACCTAAGAACCTAACTCAAAACGACTCTATAAGATGACGTAACAATTTCAGAAAACTTCCCAACTCAATCAAATTCATGAGCAATATATGAATTCAAGCATAAGTATCAAGATCATCAATATTCAAACCCCTTTTGGACAAATCCAACTGAAATAAATATGATTGGCACGTGGGAGAACGATCCCAACATTATGGAAGCCTCACATACTTGGTAGGAATAAACCCTTGGGGGAAATCCCAACTATCTTGATCGATCTTGATGAATCTTGCCCTTTTTGCTTCTTCTTTTCTCTTCTCCTTAGCCCTAGCGTCAAATTCCAAATTCTAAAACTAACTAAAATCTTATTTAAGCCATATTAAACTCCTAAAAATGGACTAAAATAATAGGGCCATGAAAAGACTAAAATACCCTTTAAAAATCCGGATTGGACATTTCCTTAATCCAGCAACCCTACTTCCAAAGGACATAACTTACTCATACAAACTCAGAATCGTGTAAACTTGGTGGCGTTGGAAAGATCATTCCAAGAGATTTCCAAAAATATTTGGATCTACACCAAAAAAATCTTGAGTTAGGAGTTATGGTCATTTGAAGTTGACCAAAAACTCACTTTTCCTAACTTAAACAATTTTCCAGATTTTTCATTCTTTCCAAAAATGACTATTTCCAGTTCTTAACTTTTTCCTAGCTGTTTCAATTTGTGTGATGTTACAAGAATGATCTCATGTAATCGTGTAAGTACGTATTTATATTAATATATATTAAATAACAAAGACTTGGACTTGGACTTGGGGCTTGGGCTTGGATCGGACCTTAAAAATAAATATTTTTATAAAGCTTAAATATTTTCTCTATAAATAAAAATGTTATATAGAAAAGAATAGTATATATATCTATAGTTAGAAGGGAAGGAACAATTATCGATAACTATTTCAATTACAATTAGTTATATTTACTTGTACAACATGTATTAATAGATAAATGTTTTATTGAATGAAGCTTCCATCATCGTGATTGAATTAGGTAAAATATATTTCCTTAAATGATCCTTACCGATAGATTGCAAATTTATTATTTTCTCTTCTTTGTCTATGTAACAATTTTAAATTTGGAGTTAAGAATTTTATTCTTTCAAATTCTTTAAGGTTAGAATCTTCCCAAACATTTATAGTCATTTATTCTTTCACTCTATTACCTTGACATTTGATCTCATGTAATTGTGTAAGTACGTATTTATATTAATATATATTAAATATAAAAGACTTGGACTTGGATTGGACCTTAAAATAAATATTATTACAAAGCTTAAATATTTTCTATATAAATAACAATGTTTTTACAGACAAGAATAGTATATATATATCTGTAGTTCGATACAAACTTTACAAAATAGGTCAAAAACTAAAGTGACCAAGAGACAAAATAACACAAGATAGAGATAATGATAGTTTATGTACACCCAATACTAATATTGTGATCATCATTTTTGAGAAATCTTTTCACAACATCTAGGCATGGTTGCAAAACAGAATTCCTCCATGCTTCGTCAACAACTTCTTTTCTATCTTCTTTGAAAACGTCAGTAGCAATAATATGATGCACCGACCACATTTTTTCATTTATTAATCGTTGAGCCCTGTCAAGTTGGTTACAAATTAATATACGAGTATTACGCTTGATGCTTGAAGAATCATCTTATTTGATTCATCATCTTGGTCTATATTTTTTTCTTCCCTTAAATACTTTGCCATTTCATGGACAACAATGGACCGTCGGATTCCTTTGGTGTAATCTGCAATCTTGAAGGAAATATGCCGCACCTCATCCACCAGCATTGCATGCAACATAAATTTAAGAATAATTTTATTTAGTTGAGCATATATTTGAAAAGCAAAAGTATTATTAAGAAAACTATATAAGAAAATTTTTAGTTAGAGTCATTATAATATTTTGATTCATATATAAAATAACTACAAAAACTACTTGCATAGACCATTTCATAAACTCTATAGCTCATGACTGATTGCTCTATATATATCCAAATAAAGCAACTGTCATACTTATATTTGAACTTGAACACAGGGTCTTCCACAAGTTTTTCAATATATGAATTTGACCCTCCAACTATAATTGGAACACATTGAGTCTTCAAAAAAATTTCTATGTAGACAATGGACTTCTGATAGAAATCTTTGACCGTGAAGTCGGAATCAGGTTCAATTTCACCTAAAAAATTGGGAAACAAAATAACGGTCAATTAATATTAACATTAAAATAAATGAATCACAAAAATATGTCTTTTCCGAATATGTATACCTAGCATAAAGTGTCCTACACATTGTTTCTCAGCGTGTGTGATCTTGTTGGTCACAATTTCAAGTCCCTTATATACTTGCATTTTTTCTGAGTTGATTATTTCTTCTCGAAAATGGGTGGCAAGGTCAACAGAGAGACGAGATTTTCCCATTACCGTTGATCCCATTATGAACACCACTTTCTTCTTGTTGAAATTGTTGTTATTGTTGACGAAAATATTCATTTTAGCTACACATAAAATAAAATCATACTAATAATTAGTTTAAAATAGTAAATATTCTCATGAAAACCACTCATTCATACACTCATATATTAAAATTCATTATAATTATAAAGTTAATAAGTAGAAACATTGCTTGAGATATAATAAACTATGTAAAAGAATATATTTTTCTTGATGGTGGTTATGAAAGAGATTACATTGAGCATTTATAGTAAAATGTATTTGTGGACTTATTAATTGGCATACCATATTCAGAAATACTGATATCTTTTACGATAAGGTCAATGAATTTTGAAAAATGTATACATATGTCAACTGGAATTTTGGTAATGACAAGTAAATAATTTTAGGATAAAGTTATCAACTGTACAATGTTTGGAGATCGCATATAACTGGGCATTTATAGTAAAAATGTGATTATGAACTTATGAATTGGTATACACCAAATTTTTAAAAAATCATATCTTTTAGGATAAGTATAATTCTTGAAAAAAACCTATAAACACGTCAGCTTGAAATTGGGTGATTAGGCTGAAGTTTCTAGATGCACATTGTTGTGAGATCACATACTAGATTTACGAAAATATGGATTTCGAAAGGACAGTAAAAAGAACTCAATAATATTTATGAAAGAATACATTCAAGTGATAATGCGTCAAATCATACACTATTTAACAACACATCACTTAAGTGCTATAGTGATAATACAACACTTTACCTCGCGCTGCCAAGGACCATCCTATACTTTGCCATCGGTATAGGACCTTACTTAACTTAGTGGATCCACTAGCTTAACTTACGTGATCATCTTAAAAGTATGACCCGTTAAATCCCATGTTGGCCACATGGTTCTTATGGAAATTTCAGTTAATATGAACTCGCGCCCCCAATTTGGTGCTCAATACTACTCCCAAAATATACTTTAGCTCATATGTTTTTAAAACAACTTTTTTCTTTAGTTTGTGATAATTACTCAGAGCTTAGCCCAAAGGCTCCCTTGGAATCATGTTCCCTTTTCTTGCTCAAATGTGTAAAAACATTTATAAACTCTTAGGGAATACTTAGTTCCCTTATAAGTTTTGAGAAATGAACTCAACTCTTTACTCTTTTCTTAACTTGAAACTTTCTGTCTTATAACGAAGTTAAAACGTTTATAAAAGACTTTATTCTTACTCTTTACTTAACTTCAAACCTTAAGTCTTAAAACAAAGTTAAAACATTTGTAAAAGACTCCTTAAGATATGGTTCATGCCGAATTAGGGACATGAATGACTCAATGCAAGGTTTTCAATAACCATAGATAGAACTCAATACTTGTAACTTAAGAACTTCAATGATACTATTCATTTAAATAATGCTCAACTCAAAGGGTTCATGCAGAATTATAAGCATGAACTTTGTAACTCAAGAACTCAAAGATACTTCTCAAAAGGGCTTAGGAATTCAACACTTAAAGGCTTAAAACTTGAACATACCACTTCTCTGAAAGATACTCAACTTCATGCGAAATTATGGGAATGAAACAACTCGACTCGATGATCTACATAACAACATGGACTCATGTATACGACTCCTCTCATTCTCTTACTTACTTTCTCAGAACTTAGTTCAAATCCATAGTTGATCTCAAAGGATTTACAATTGAACTCAAAGGCATACTTGAATTTTACTCTTGACTCTCTCTTGAATGTGAATTATGAATCCAAGAGTTTTGGTTCATGATATTAAGGATATCATGATGACAAAGTAGATTCATGAATACATTCTCCTCATCCTCATTCTCACTTGCTCGATTCTTGAAACAAGTTACTAGTAATTGTAGAAGACTCCTCAAAAAGACTCTAAGGGACTTTATCAAAAAGGTTTGAAACAACTCTCAAACTTAACTCTCAACTCTACCTTGAATATTATTTATGAATTCAACATTTTGACCATGTTAGGAATGATTTTAGGTGTTTAGAAGTCGCTTAGAGTAGTTAGAATCGAAAAGGAGTGAAGGTGCACTTTAAACGAACTCAAACGGGGTAACCGACGACAAAGTGGATGGGGCAGGCGACCCTGGCGCTATGGGTGGCGCGAGGTGCCAGCCCCTAAACTTCAGAGGTGGGTTTAGGGCGCTCTGGCAGGTGCATCGCGCCCCAACCCAGAAAATTCAACAAGTTTCTTTTCTCAATTTCTCACCCTATTTCACCTAGAATCGACTAGTTTCTTCCCCAATCAGTTAGAATTGATTACTTAGCATAAGCACACTCTAATCTACTCATTACATCCCTTAAAACAATCACTTTGATCTCAAGAAATCATCCAAAACCCAACACAACAAGATTTAGAATGAACTTCAAGAACACCTATCAAGAACTCATCAAGAACTCAAATCTTTCAATTTCAAGAATGAAATTTGCGCTGAAAACAACATGTTTGGCATGTTGGTGAACAAACCCAACATTATGGAAGCTTACATCCCTCTTAGGGATCAAACCCATGGCGAAAATCCGGAAAAAAACACAATACTCAAGACGAACTCTTTGCTCATCTCCTCTTTTCTCTTCTTTTCTCTTCTTGAACTCTCAACTAAAACCCTAGGATAATTTTAGGATTATAAAATTGAACCTAATAGGATTAGACCTTTAAAATATTGCTAAAAATGAATAAAATATGATTGGGTAAGGAAAAGACCAAAATACCCCTGTAAATCCCGGTTTTGACTTTTCTTAACTGGACAATGTAACTTCAAAAGGCCATATCTCACTCATACGAACTCGAAACTGAGAAAACTCAGGAACGTTGGAAACATAATTCAAATGTATTTCCTACGGTATCTGGTAGCACCCCTAACGCATCCTAAGCTAGTAGTTATGATCGTTTGAAGTCAACCCAAAACTTATACTTAGCTTAACTTGCAAAATTTTAGATTTTGCTATTTCCAATTTAGTTCTTTTTCGTACTAAAGGTGCAACATCTAGTGAACTTAACCCTTAAGAAATTTTAAATTCCTCGGTAAAATCTTACTCACAACGAAGGATGGTTCAAGTCTTAGCTCAATTATTTTCTGGGCTGTTACAATATCTCCCCCTTGGGATCATTCGTCCTCGAATGACAACTAGACTTGGTAGAGAATGGGGTTACTCTTACTAAGGTCTGAGTCTAATGGTATGCTCTTACTATATTCAACCTTAACCGAAATCCTTAGGTTCAGGCTCTATACCTCTCTCTAGGGAATCACATCCCAACACTATTACACTTTACCACCACATTCAAGCTTAGTACTCTCCTACTAACCAACTCCTTCAGATCCAACTAAGGGCTCTCATTTAACTATTTCTCTTAGTAAAACCTCATCCTCCTCTTTCTAACATCACTCCATTACAAAAAAAGACCTCTGAAAGGATATCTCCCATACTCTTTAGAACTCATTACTATCTTACTCTCAAACACTTGACTTGATTTCTCATCTTGTCATCTCCCCCTTAGGTCTAAAGCTAACACTTGAAGGCTATGGACATATTCCATCATCTCTAGATAGTCTACCTCTTATTGCTCTTTTTACTCTTGTGACTTAGCCAAACTTCACTGCCCTTATCTAAAGGCTAGGGTCTCTCACTTGTACTACTCACATTCATTGCAGCAACATCTCAATTACTCACCTACTCTATGTCAGGTCTTCTAGATCAAATCTCAAGACTAACATCATCACCCTTATGTTGCCATTATTTTGATCATGACACTCATCTCAAATTCAAGCTTAATGTTTATTACTAAACCCGAATACCAATACGATTGCTTGCCTACTATACTATACCTAATTACTTAATATGTTCTATAACCTTCTATACATCATGACCCTCTCAAACATATCATAAGCCTAGTTTATATCTATCTCTTCACGAATACTCTGCGCTTCTATTCAACACATACACTAGGTCATTACCTACACAATGACACTTCATCAAAAATTCCTTTCTAGCTAAAACACACTCTACCTTCAAAGATGGAATCTTCACTAATCATCACTTCTTAGTCTAAACAAAAGTGAAAACTCTTCATTAATAACTTACTAGGTGCATGACTATAATAACATAGCTTGCCTCATCACTATCTCCCTTTCTAGGATTACTAAACCTCTGCATACTAACTCTGGGCTCTTTCACTACTATTCCTCATGATCTCTTAACTCATGCTATCTATTCGGGTGAAAATCTTACCCAAGCTATAATCATACTTTCTCATAAGGATCTCAACTGAAACAAGGCTTAAGGAAAAGAGTGAAACTCGCTTTTAGCTCAAATGCACGATTCATATGAATATGAGTGCATTCCTTTGCAGCTGAACACTTAACTTACTCTTTGGGCTACTCTCAAGCGCCTCTGGAATCCCATGACTTTCTCAAGACTCCTGTTAAGAACAACTCATCGATAAAGGACTGACTTTTATTTTCAACTACCTCTAGTATGATGGGTAGTCGAAATAATTTGAAGAAACGCACAAGCATGAATAAATCTCTAAGACTTAGCTCTATTGCACGATTAAGAGTATGAAAGAAGGGAAACTTTTCTTAAATGTCTACCGTCTCTCGTTTATTGAAGTGGGGCCCTCACAACCATAAACAAGATCCTACTGGCACGGCTTCATAGACACCCTAGGACACTTAAACTCTGTGTTCTGATACCAAGTTTGTCAAGAACCAAGCCTACACCCTGGACATGGCCGGCACTCGAGAACCATTGCTGACCCTAAGCGAACCTTCATCCTGGCTGACTACAAATGGAAAACTGATTCAAGCATAAAAGCTTAAAAACTGAAAAAAATTCCATGAAACTAAAATATGAAACGTTAACTCAAAAGAAATACTCTAAATAAAAAAAAAATATTCAACTCGCCATAAAATAGGCAACTTAAGTATTTAAAATATTTAATAAAATAAATGATACAGACTTATCAACTATACTAACTATCTATGAAGCCTCTAACTAATAAAGATGGAAGTCGGGACAAGACCCACGACATCCTGATTAAACTGAAAAGTAAATGAAATCCTCCGGAAACAAGGAGGCTCACTATAGCTAACTCGAACTCTCGGATGTATCAACGAAGCTCCTGTTGATGATCCTGAATACCTGTGTCTGCATCATAAGAAGATGCAGGCCAAATGACTCAGTACGTGGAATGTACGAGAATGTA
This sequence comes from Solanum verrucosum, assembly GCF_900185275.1. Lineage (NCBI taxonomy): Eukaryota > Viridiplantae > Streptophyta > Magnoliopsida > Solanales > Solanaceae > Solanum > Solanum verrucosum. Next base: position 127,359 of record NW_026019802.1, on the reverse strand, counting down.
AGAGGAATTCTAAAGCATAAACATAAGCCTGAAACTTGATTAAAAATAAACATACTTAACTCTTCTAAAACTTACTCAACTCAAGGAATACTCAATGATACTCAAGGATACTCAAAAGTACTCAAACTTACTCAACTCAAGGAATACTCAATGATACTCAAGGATACTCAAAAGTACTCAAACTTACTCAACTGAGAAGTATTCAAGGATAAGATACTCAACTCAGAGATTAGATACTCAACTCAAGGATAAATACTCAACTCAAAGATTAGATACTCAACTCAAAGATACTCACCTCAAGATGACTGAACTCATTTCAATATAAAGCAATTTAAAACAAGTGCAATATAAAGAAACAAATTGTTCAAGAACATACTGTCAACTCTGTGTGTATGCAAGGATACAACAAAACTATGATATGTATGTAAAAATACAAATAATTGTGTATATAAGAATACAATAACTTCTGTGGGAGTTTCTCTAACCGACAACCATCACTTAAGAGCTATAGTGATGATACAACACTTTACCTCGCGCTGCCTAGGACCATCATATACCTTGCCATCGGTATAGGACCTTACTTAAGTTAGTGGATCCACTAGCTTGACTTACGTGATCATCTAAAAAGTATGACCCATTAAATCCCATGTTTGCCACATTGTTCTTATGGAGATTTGAGTTAATATGAACTTGCGTCCCTAATTCAGTGCTCAATACTACTCCCAAAATATACTTTAGCTCATATGTTTTTAAAACAACTTCTTTCTTTAGTTTGAGATAATTACTCAAAGCTTAGCCCAAAGGCTCTCTTGGAATCATGTTCCCTTTTCTTGCTCAAATGTGTAAAAGCATTTATAAACTCTTAGGGAATACTTAGTTCCCTTATAACTTTTGAGAAATGAATTCAACTATTTAATCTTTGCTTAACTTGAAACTTTCAGTCTAATAACGAAGTTAGAATGTTTATAAAAGAATTTACTATTACTCTTTACTTAACTTCAAAGATTAAGTCTTAAAACAAAGTTAAAACATTTGTAAAAGACTCCTTAAAATATGGTTCATGCCGAATTAGGGACATGAATGACTCAATCCAAGGTTTTCAATAACCATAGATAGAACTCAATAATTGGAACTTCAGAACTTCAATGATACTACTCATTTAAAGAATGCTCAACTCAAAGGGTTCATGTGAAATTATAAGCATGAACTTCTTAACTCAAGAACTCAAAGATACTTCTCAAAAGGGCTTAGGAATTCAACACTTAAAGTCTTAAAACTTGAACATACCACTTCTCTGAAAGATGCCCAACTTACGAAGTTCATGGGGAATTATGGGCATGAAACAACTCGACCCGATGATCTACATAATAACATGGACTCATGTATACGACTCATCTCATTCTCTTACTTACTTTCTCAGAACTTAGTTCAAATCAATAGTTGATCTCAAAGGATCACAATTGAACTCAAAAGCTTACTTGAACTTTACTCTTAACTCTCTCTTGAATGTGAATTATGAATCCAAGAGTTTTGGTTCGTGATATGAAGGATCTCATGATGACAAAGTAGATTCATGAATACATTCTCCTCATCCTCATTCTCACTTGCTCGATTCTTGAAACAAGTTACTAGTAATTGTAGAAGACTCCTCAAAAAGACTCTAAGGGACCTTATCAAAAAGGTTTGAAACAACTCTCAAGCTTAACTCTCAACTCTACCTTGAATTTTATTTATGAATTCTAGGTTTTGATCCTGTTAGGAATGATTTTAGGTGTTTAGAAGTCGCTTAGAGTAGTTAGAATCGAAAAGTAGTGAAGGTGCACTTTAAACGAACTCAAACTGGGCAACCGACGACAAACTAAATGGGGCAGGCGACCCAGGCGCTCTGGGTGGCACGGGGCGCCAGCCCCTAAACTTCAGAGGTGGGTTTGGGGCTCTCTGGCAGACGCATCGCACCAGGCCCCAATCCAGAAAATTCAACACGTTTCTTTTCTCATTTTCTCACCTTATTTCGCCTAGAATCGTATAGTTTCTTCCTCAATCAATTAGAATTGATTACTTAAAATAAGTGCACTCTAATCTACTCAATACATCCCTTAAAACACTCACTTTGATCTCAAGAAATCATCTAAAACCCAACACAACAAGATTTAGAATGAACTTCAACAACACCTATCAAGAACTCATCAAGAACTCAAATCTTTCAACTTCAAGAATGAAATTTGTGCTAAAAATTACATGTTTGGCGTGTGTGTGAACAAACCCAACACTATGGAAGCTTACATACCTCTTAGGGATCAAACTCATGGCGAAAATCCGGAACAAAACACAAGACTCTCAACGAACGCTTTGATCATCTCCTATTTTTTCCTCTTTTCTCTTATTTTCTCTTCTTGAACTCTCAACTAAAACCCTAGGATAATTTTAGTATTATCAAACTGAACCTAATAGGATTAGAACCTTAAAACATTACTAAAAACGAATTAAATATGATTGGGCAAGGAAAAGACCAAAATACCCCTTTAATACCCTGTTTTGACTTTCCTTAACTGGACAACCTAACTTCAAAAGGCCATATCTCACTCATACAAACTCAAAACTGAGAAAACTCGGCGGCATTAAAAAGATAATTCAAAGGTATTTCCTACGGTATCTGGTAGTACACCTAAATCATCATGAGCTAGGATTTACGATCGTTTGAAGTCAACCCAAAACTCATACTTAGCTTAACTTGCAAAATTTTAGATTTTGCTATTTCCAATTTAGTTCTTTTTCGAACTAAAGGTGCTACATCTAGTGAACTTAACACTTAAGAAATTTTAAATTCCTGGGTAAAATCCTACTCACAAAGAAAGATGGTTCAAGTCTTAACTCAAGAATTTTCTAGGGTGTTACAATACCTCTTATTGCTCTTTTTACTCTTGTGACTTAGCCACACTTCACTGCCCTAATCTAAAGGTTAGGCTCTCTCACTTTTACTATTCACATTCATTGCAGCAACATCTCAATTCCTCACCTACTCTATATCGGGTCTTCTAGATCTAATCTCAAGACTAACATCATCACCCTCATGTTGCCATTATTTGGATCATGATACTCAAATCAAATTCAAGCTTAATGTTTATTACTACACCCGAATAACAATACAATTGCTTGCCTACTATACTATACTTTATTACTTAATATGTTCTATAACCTTCTATACATCATGACCCTCTCAAACATATCAAAAGCCTAGTTTATATCTATCTCTTCACGAATATTCTGCACTTCTATTCAACACATACACTAGGTCATTACCTACACAATGACACTTCATCGCAAACTCCTTTCTAGGTAAAACACACTCTACCTTCTATGATGGAATCTTCACTACTCATTATTTCTTAGTCTAACCATAAGTGAAAACTCTTCATTAATAACTTACTAGGTACATGATTATAATAACATAGCTTTCCTCATCTCTATCTCCCTTTCTAGGATTACTAAACCTCATCATACTAACTCTGGGCTCTTTCACTACTATTCCTCATGATCTCTTAACTCATGTTATCTTTTCGGGTGAAAATATTACCCAAGCTCTAATCATACATTTTCATAAGGATCTCAACTGAAACAAGGCTTAAGAAAAAGAGTACAACTCACTTTTAGCTCAAATGCACGATTCATATGAATATGAGTGTATTCCTCTGCAACTGAACACTTAACTTACTCTTTGGGCTATTCTCAAGCCCCTCTGGAATCTCATGACTTTCTCAAGACTCTTGTTAAGAACAACTCATTGATAAAGGACTGACTTTCTCAGAACTTAGTTCAAATCGATAGTTGATCTCAAAGGAGTCACAATTGAACTCAAAGGCTTACTTGAACTTTACTCTTAACTCTCTCTTGAATGTGAATTATGAATCCAAGAGTTTTTGTTCATGATATGAAGGATCTCATGATGACAAAGTAGATTCATGAATACATTCTCCTCAACCTCAGTCTCACTTGCTTGAGTCTTGAAACAAGTTACTAGTGATTGTAGAAGACTCCTCAGAAAGACTCTAAGGGACCTTATAAAAAAGGTTTGAAAAAACTCTCAAACTTAACTCTCAACTCTACCTTGAATTTGATTTATGAATTCAAGGTTTCGATCATGTTAGGAATTATTTTGGGTGTTTAGAAGTAGCTTAGAGTAGTTAGAATCAAAAATGAGTGAAGGTGCACTTTAAAGGAACTCAAATGGGGTAACCGACGACAAACTGGATGGGGCAGGCGACCCTGGCGCTATGGGTGGCACAGGGCGCCAGCCCCTAAACTTCAGAGGTGGGTTTAGGGCGCTCTGGCAGGTGCATCGCGCCAGTCCCTAACCTAGAAAATTCAACAAGTTTCTTTTCTCGTTTTCTTACCCTATTTCGCCTAGAATCGAATAGTTTCTTCCCCAATCAGTTAGAATTGATTACTTAACATAAGTACACTCTAATCTACTCAATTCATTCAAGTGATAATGCATCAATTCATACACTATTTAACAACACGTCATAAGTGCTAAGTCTAATTCAATTAGAAGGGAAGGAACAATTATCGATAACTATTTCAATTACAATTATTTATATTTACTTGTGCAACATTTAATAATAGATAAATGTTTTATTGAACGAAGCTTCCATCATCGTGATTGAATTAGGTAGAATATATTCCCTTAAATGATCCTTACCGATAGATTGAAAATTTATTATTTTCTCTTCTTTGTCTATGTAACAATTTTAAATTTGGAGTTAAGAATTTCATTCGTTCAATTTCTTTAAGGTTAAAATCTTCCCAAACATTTATAGTCATGTAACGACCCTTTTTATCGATTTGAGTAGTAGAGCTTTACGTTTCCTAAAATATTTTTCAATAAATTCTAAATGGGTATTTTGGACTATTCGTAATTATAATTATCAAATTAGTGGGATAACTTTAATAATTATTTAGTTAGTGATTAAAGAAAATAATAGTAAATAAATAGTGGGTCACTTTTGCCACTTTTTATAATTGGTTATATAAGAATTAGGGTAATAAATAAATTGTAGAAAAGAAGGAAAAATTAGGGAGAAAACAGTAGTTGCGGGGTATACCAGTGAAGAAAAACATCGAGGTAACTTTAATTCATCAAAGTGCATCTAACTTCTGAGTATAAAGTTGACTATATATATATATATATATATCCCTCCTGATGTAGGACACTTTTGATTGGTAATGAATCATGATTAGCGTTATTTGCCTCATTAAATATTGTTGGTTGAAACTGTCGTGACTCTTTGTTGCTTCAACCATGGTAGCATGCGTATGGTGTTTATATCATAGTTTATTATTATGTAATGGCTACTACACACACAACAAAGGTTATGTTTAGAACAATGATATAGAATTAGTACTCGTGTACAAGTTAATGTAATGTTGTAGGAGTCTATTGTTATATTGTGAAATTTAGTGCAGAATGGTGTTGGTATAAAATGGATTAAGGGGACAAGGTTGAGTGAGAAATTAATGGCAATGATTAGGAGGTGATCGGGGAAAACAATTTGGAATTGTCAAAATGTTGCACCTTCTCTTAGGTGATTAGTTTATGTAGTTTTAGAATAAGAAATCATAGGACATTATTAATGTACTGTGGAATTGAGAAAGGGATAGGTTAGTTCGCAATTTTCATTCTACTTTTTTATGCAGTACGCCACTGGTTGCTAAACAATTAGGTTTGACATTAATTATTTACTCTAATTATCATATTATGATTCAAGTTTTGATACATCGATATAGATAATTAAATATTAGGTGTATTGCATTACATGAATACATTTAAGTCGTAATAATTGGAGAAATTGAGACCTACCCTTGAGCTTGAACTCTAGGAAATTGACTATAGATTGGAATGAGTTACTGGGTCTAAGCTTGATGTATATAGTAATATGGGTGTCTATGGACTCGTTAACTTATGAATTACGCATACTTGATAGATTGGAATCTTTCGAAGGCATTGGAGAAGTAGCTTGTTTGACTTCGGTTCTCCGGTGGAGGTAGGTTATGCTTTATTCTATTTAATAGATAGACTCTTAATAGTGATTGATATGCATTGAGTAATATTGTGAAGTTCTCTATGTACTTGATTATATGGTTGTGTGGTTTGTGATTGGTTTGTAATCCTGAGATTGTGAAATTTATAATCTTGAACCCTCTCTATCGAAGTGATGCCTTCAATAAAGAAGGCTTGATGAAATATTGTTAATGAATTGAAAAGTGGTGATAATAAATGATAAATTAATGATATTATTGGATCGGAGTGTCACGTTCCGACATGGTATTATTGGATTGGAGTGTCACGTTCTAACAAGGTATTCTTGGATCGGAGTGTCACGTTCCGACACGGTATAGTTGGATCGGAGTGTCACGTTTCGACGCGGTATAATTGGATCAGAGTGTCATGTTCTGACATGGTAACATTACAGGAAAAAAGATATTGAATTAACTTAATGTACTCAATCTCAAAGAACTCATTTCCCAAATGAGCATGGTGTGGAGGTGTGACTCCCCATATGTGTGCTGGATATTGTGATTGATTGTGTACTGGCTTCCGTTGTCACTTGTTCATGTTGTTTGTTGCTTATCACATGTTAAGTTCTATAGTTGATTTTATACTATTACTTTATGCATATTAGTTACTATTTTGAGTTGGCCGATGATATATACTTAGTACATGTTGCCTTGTACTGAGCCCTATTTGTTTTATTTTCTTTGATTTCCTTTTATGTTGTGCAGCGAGTGTACCAACGACTTTGACTCAGCCTCAGTTCTAGCCAATCTCAGTATATCAGGCTCAAGGGTGAGCTATTCATTCGAGCTTGTGTTGGATTCTCTCGGTCATAACCTGATATCCCTAGTTTTCGGACAAGAATTACTTTATTCTTTTATTTTGGTGTATTTGATACTCTTAGACTTAGTATTTGGAGATTAGATGTCCTTGATGTGATGGCTTTCAGGTTTTGGAAATGACATATAGTAGACTCTAATATATTTGTGTTTCTTACATTAAAAAGATTTAAGCTTCCACATTATGGTTAGTATTTTGTAAGCTGAATGATAAATATAAGCTGGGTTGAATTCATTGGTTCGCCTACATAGTAGGTCAAGTGTGGGTGGCATTCATGACTCGGTTTGGGTCGTGACAAACTTGGTATCAGAGAGTTAGGTTCGGTGATCTCATCACACAAGGACAAGTCTAGTAGAGTCTTGCGGAACGGTATGGGGATACCATTACTTTTCTTCGAGAGGCTATAGGACTTTAGGAAAACTTTATTCCTTCTTTCTTTCGTGCTACTACTTGAATCCAATAGGTATCTAGGTGATACAAATTGGTATAAGAACTTCTTCACTCTATTTCACATATGGTTAGTACTAGAGTATTAGAAGTTGAAATAGTAACACGAGAAAGAAAAAAAAATGTGTCGTTGTAAAAAGGTATATTTTCTCGATTGACTATAGGGCCTGTAATGACTAGTGATCAACATGATTTTTTTAATTAAGTTAATAAAGTTGAAACCTTCATTCTCCATGGGTACTGATTATGAAGATGATTATGCTTTCATTGTTGATTGTTTTGAGATTCTTCATAAAATGAATATAGTGGAGAGGTTTAGTGTTGAGTTTGTAACACACGAGATTTGGGTGATGCAAAATGTGGTGATAGTCTCATGTTGAGTGTCCATTAGTAAAGGCACTACCTATGACTTGAGGCAGTATTTTCTAGCTTCTTCATCCAATTATATACCCTAAACTTTCATCGATAGGAGGAGAGATGGTTTCCTAAATATAGAGAAACGAAAGATATGTGTGGCAGCCTATGAGGTCAAATTTTGTACTTTGTCTAGATATGTGACTCAACCTTACTTTAATCTGGAAGACCATATTCACTGCTTTGTAAAAGGATTAAGGTAAGAGTTGCATATTCAAGCTTTATATGTAGTTGTTGTAGCAACATCTTTTCAGGAAGTGGTTGATTATTTGATGGAGGTAGAGGAGGTGAAGTCAGATGACTTTGCCAAGGTGACAATATTCAAGAAACTTCGTAAGGGACGACTAGATAATGAACATCATTACTTTGGAAATAAATATGTCGATTGTCAAGTGTAAATATGAACTACTTAAGGAGTCATCAGTTGTATGACATGTTCAAATTATGAGATTAGGTGTGCATTCACATTGAGAAAACCAACTAGTTCGTTACTATGGACGCTTGGGTTAAGCATTTTTTTAAAGAAGATTTTAGTGGTGGATCTTTGGTACGGTATTAATACCTTTTGATTGTGAAGTGTGTCTTTAGGGTTTTAAAGAAGGACTAGTGATTTTATCTTTAGCTCCAAATGAGTGAATTGAAACCCAAATGACAAGCTTATGGGTAAAGAAAGTCGTACTGAGTATATTTGGGTAAAGGTAATTGAAGATTTTAGTAATATAATGCATATAAAATTGGGATAGTCCTTTAAATTTGATTAGTATAACCAAGTTTAAGGTGTTATGTCGATGAGAAGATTGAATTCGTGGTGATGGTAATAACGACTTGTGAGTATCTAACGATGTGATTTTATACTATTTAGTGAGTAACATTGTTGTATGAAATGTTTTAGGAGATGCTGGGACACCACTCGCATAGAATTTAAAGGAGCTAGAGTCATAATGAAAAAAAAATAGTGGGATATAGTGTAACCTTCAGAAAGAGGTGAGAGCAAAAATATTTTTCTTTAATTGTAATGGGTAAAAAGGTATCTTCAGAGGACTTGAGAATTGGATTCAGAGACGCATGATTTCATCTGTTTTTCTCTGGTTATGATAATAGTGTCACATGTTCATCATATTGGTTAAAAACTATTGGAAAAGACATGAGAAAAGAGTGTACATACGTTCAACTTGAGTATGACGACAAGGTCTTTTGTGGTTTTGAGTTGAATAATGAGTACCATTGAATATTTTTAGCGAGGGATATGGTAAGATCTATGAAGAGGCGATCAATGATAAGCTAAGATACATGAATTCCAAAAGAAAAAAAACTTCAAGATATGGATTGGTAAGATAAGAAATGATTGATTGCATCGGTATTGAGCAAGTGAAAGGACATATACATGATTTGAATCATAAAGTTTGTTACTTTTGATTTGATTATTAAATGATCTAAGGAAAGGTTTCCCTCAGAGTTCTGATTTAGGGTGTGAAGTAAAACATCATGGGTTGTTGGTAAAAGGATGAGATCGGTAAGAGGGCTAGGGAAATTAACAAGAGTCTGATATATTGAAGGGTTGAGATATTTAGAATTTTGCACCATGAGAATAATTAAAGAAAAGTGAAGGAATAAGATCTCTCGTATAAATCATTAGTTTGTAGTTGAAGGTTATATTTATTTTTGCCTATGAATTTAGATATGACGGTAAGATGTGAGCTAGTTCAATACATACTTACCCGGGGGGTTATACTAGGATTTTATGAATATTGAGTTTTGATTTGGGGGAAGACAAATATGTGTGGAAGATTTTGTATGTTTATGTGGGGTTAGATTGTTCAAACTATGGAAGGTGAGATATAATTCTACATGGTTATTAAAAATTTAGAGTTGGATTAATATTAATCCATTTATGGGATTACATAGAATGTTATGATGTGTTACATAGACATTTGATGGTGAATAGAAGTTATGAGCTTATAGTATACAGAATAATTTGAGTGACCAAGAATTTGCCTAAGTGTTGGCGTGATGTATGTGATGGTTTAGAATGGTACCTAAAGCAAGGTATGTGGAAGTGGTGTGGAGTTGACTTTAGGTGTGATTAAATAGTTATATCTCGATGGAAAGGTACTATCAAATTTGAAATTAGTGTTATTAGCCTTGTTTGGGGCTCGTATTTGTCAGGAAATGCTTAAATAGAAAGAGAGATAGCCATAGTTTGAACATGTATTTGATAAGAATACATTGATAGTAATGATGGTTTGGGAGTAAGGTAGATGACCTGTGTGGTTATGGTGATTTGTTAGCATTAAGAGTGTTGACTTCAGTAGATGTGGGGTTCGATAAATCGAGTATGTGTGAAATTATAATAGGGACTAAATTGGTGATTGTGGGTAGCTAGAAAATCAAAGAGATAGAGTCCGATGAATGAAAATGTTTGATATGGACACTATGGACGGAATATCTAGAGTTATTTGACCTTGTTTATGTACATTCTTATGTGGCCAACTACTTCATTCTGGGCATGATTTAGAGTATGATTCACTTTATATGTCCATGTGTGTTTTCGTTTCTATGGGTGAGTCCCTAGTAGTGGATTAGGTGTACCGATTATGTGATTGTCCTCCTGGTAGGGTGGCATGCTTGGTTAGACTTGTTCATTCCAGTTATGAAAGATTTGGTGTTGTTTGGGATAGTTGAAGTATACTACTGATTCGACACGCACAATTTTGCTTATGAGAATTTATAGGAGAGCTACCATGAAAATTTACAGTTGTTCGATAGACTTAAGATTTATCTCATCATCGGTATCATGTTTTGGCTATGTGTGATTAAATGTGAGGACCATTGGGTCTAGTTTTTGTCATTCTTAAGGTTCGTCTATAATAGCTACTAACCTAGCATTTCGCAGTGTTGTTAGAGGTTCTGTATGCTTGGGTGTATCACTCGATGGTGGTTACTTGATCATTTCAATCTTTGGATCAGATGAGTTCGTTTCTCCTGGATGAGTACTTGATGTCTAACGATCATATTTTTATAGCTTAGGCTCGAGGAAATATTTTATTGTGAGGATGTAATATTGATAAGATCTATGATGGTTTGTGCATTATGAGTGTGTGGTGAGTGGTTCAGGTTCACTCCTGATTGTAGCCAATATTGATTCAGGATTTTATCATGGTTATGTTAGAAAATATTTATCTTGATGGTTGCGTCAAGGTTTAGTGGGAGAATCGGTCAGTTGAAGAGTTCACTTGAGAATAGTTTTGTTGTTAGTTGAGTTTACATACAACAACAGTTATCTAGAGCATTAAACAACCTCATTTGAGGCATTGTATGAAAGGATGTGTAGGTGTTCAATTGGTTGGTTTGATACATTTGATGTTGGACTTTGAGAACCAATATTTTGAAGGAATCGTTGAGACAACTACCTTTCTTACCCTCGCCTTCTTTTGATCGTTCGAGGACGAACGATGGGTAAATTGATATCTAATGTAACGACCCTTTTTGTCGTTTTGAGCACTAAAGCTTTTAGTTTCCTAAAATACTTTTCGATAGATTCTCAATGGGTATTTTGGACTATTCGTAATAATAATTATGAAATTAGTGGGGTAGTTTTAATAATTATTTAGTTGGTGGTTAAAGAAAATAATAGTAAAATAAATAGTGGGTCACTTTTACCACTTTTTATAATTGGTTATATAAGAATTAGGGTAGTAAATAAATTGTAGAAAAGAAGGAAAAATTGGGGAGAAAACTGTAGTTGCGGCGTATACCAGTGAAGAACAACATCGAGGTAACTTTAATTCATCAAAGTGCATCTAACTTCTGAGTATAAAGTTGAATATATATATATATATATCCCGCCTGATGTAGGACACCTTTAATTGGTAATGAATCATGATTAGCGTTATTTGCCTCATTAATTGTTGGTTGAAACTGTCGTGACTCCTTGTTGCTTCAACAATGGTAGCGTGCGTATGGTGTTTATATCATAGTTTATTATTAGGTAATGGCTACTACACAGACAACAAAGGTTATGTTTAGAACAATGATATAGAATTGTGACTCGTACAAGGTAATCATTTTCTTAGTACAGGTTACTGTAATGTTGTAGGAGTATATTGTTATATGCTGAAAT